>NC_058135.1:45541644-45554065 GCF_016433145.1 Gracilinanus agilis
AGCAGCAATACAATGACCCAGGACAATTCTGAGGGATTTATGGTAAAGAAAGCTACCCACATTCAGAGGAAGGACTGCAGGAGAGGAAACATAAGAAAAACAACTGCTTGAACGCATGGGTCGGGGTGGACATGATTGGGGATGTGGACTCGAAACTACCACACCAATGCAACTACCAACAATTTGGAAATTGGTCTTGATCAAGGACACATGACAAAACTAGTGGAAATGCGCATCGGCCATGGGTGTGGGGGGGCAAGGGGGGGGGCTTGAAGGGGAAAGGTGGAGCATGAATCATGTAACCATGTTAAAAATGAATATTAATAAATGTTAAAAAAAAGAAAAAAAAGAAAAATGGTTGATTTTCTCAATTAACAAAAAATTCCTATTTTCTCTTTCTTCTACCACTCACACTGCAAAGAAAAAACAAAACACTTGCAAAAAATATGCATAGTCAAGCAAAACAAATTTCCCACATTGCCTACAATGGAAAAAATATGCCTCATTCTGTACCCTGGAGCTATTACATCATTGTCAGGAAGTTTGTTGCTGTTGTTATTGTTCTGATTCTTGTTTTTATTGATGTATTCATTTTTTTAAAAGAAAGCAGACAGGCTTTTCCAATAACTTTCAATCTCTATAACCTTTTATTTATACATTTATTCAAAGATGTTTTATTTTCCCAATTACATGTAATGATTTTCAACATACATTCTCCAAAATTATAAGATCCAAATTGCCTCCTCCTTCCCTTCCTTCCCCCCCCCCCTTTTAGAGATGGCAAGCCATTTGATCTGGGTTATCCATGTATTATCATGCAAAACATACTTCCATTGGTCATTGTTGTAAGAGAATACCCATATAGAGCCCCAACTCCAAAACAAAATCATAAATTAATGTGAAGGCTAGTATGCTTTGCTTTGCATTATCAGGAAGTTTTTGTCTCCCAGGTCTTTTCAGAAAACAGAGGGAAATATGCACAGGTAGCCTCGTGCCTGTAGCCCATTATTGCCTTCTCTCTATCATTAGTCCTCTTCCTGAAAAGTCCTAGTGTTGACCATATCCTAGGTCGATTTTGCTTGCCCTCTTCTTAGGCACACTTGTTCTCATCTCTGCCTCTAATACAGCTTCCTCCAACTTCTTAACTTAGGTTTGGCAACCAAGCACCTCAAGCAATGAGAAGTCTCTGAGGCAGGGGTCAGCAACCTTTTTGGCCGTGAGAGCCATAAATGTCACATTTTTTAAAATGTAATTTCATGAGAGCCGTACAGTGCTCACAGTGAGCACTCCTGTAACAGTGCCTGAAAAAAAATGACTTTATGTCTCCTACAGAAAAAGCCATATAGGGCCCTCAAAAGAGCCAGATATGGCTTGAGAGTATTAAAACTTCTGGAATACATTGCCGACCTGCTCTGAAGAATAAAGGAGAATAAATCAAAATATGAAAAAGAAAAAGAAGATGCATGTATCTGACACCATGATTATCCTTCTTAGTGCTCACTATTTATCTATCTGGTCTCAGAGTACCAGGGTCCCATATACTAGCAGCTGACAGACAACTACATTTGTAAAGCAGCCATAGTATGCAAAGAGAGCTACTTGGAGGTGAGGGGAAAGGAGAAATAAAGGAGAGAGCATTAAAGAAAAGCTCACAGTCCTTAATCTCTAAAGATCTAATGGCAAAATTTGAAAAAAATTGTAATTCAGAACAGGAGTAACTGTAAACCACCAAGACATTTTTAAAAAATTCAATATGACTCATAAAGGTATGGTATAGAGATGTAAAAGAGTTCTGTGGAGTTTGTTGAACTGGCTAGAGTTTTAAATGAGAGAGAGAACAAAGGTATCAACATGTTGTTCTACTTACCATATATAGAAGAATCAAATGAAGTAGAGAAATGAGTATTGGACTTGGATTTAGGAGAAACAGAGTTCAAGTTCTCTCTCTGACACTTAATAGCTATGAGACCTTTGGCGAGTCCTCTAAACTGTCCACACTTCAGTTGTTTCATTCTTAAAATGGGATAGTAAAACTACTGTACCTTAAAACTTTAACATGATGAAAATATGGTAGAAAAATTAGTTACTTTTAGAATTAGTAGGGGAGATAATGAAAAATTCCAGAAGTTTTAATTTTAATGAAGGGAAAAATCATCTGAGTGACCATCTCCATATTTGATCTGTATCTTTTAGATATCTTAGGATCAACATAATTCATAAGTATATAGTCTTTTGTGAATTTACAAAGCTTTTTTATCACAGCAATTATTATCCCTGTTTTACAGAGGGTGAAATTAATGTTTATTGATTTGCCAATGATGATGATGATGATGATGATGATAGCACTTACATATTGCTTTATGATTTGTGGAGTCAAGATGGTGAGTAAAGGCAACAAACCAGTTAAACTTTCTCAAAATCTCCATGCAGACAAATTTAAAGTACCACATCAATTCAAAATCTGGAGCAGGGGCTGTTCCTGGTTAAGATGGCAGCAGACTAAAAAGCAGCTGCTTAACCTCTCCTAACCCATGCATGTAGGACTCCTCAAGAAGACATAAAAACAAACCCAGAGGAATTAAGGGACCCCACAATAGGGAACAGCATTGGAGGTACATGGAATTGGGGCATTTCCATGCTATAAAGGGGTGAAACAGCTCTCACTAAAGTGCGAGCTGAGCAACCCCCTTCCCCATCCCACACCACCTATAGTGCCAAAGCCAGCACACAAGAGTTAGAGCAAGTTTGGGGCACACATTAAGTCCTTGGAAGCTACCTGGGGTCACCAGGGCCTGCTCTTGAGTGCAGCAAGACTTAAGACCCCAAGAGGCTAAAGAATGCGTGCGGACTTTGAACACAGACCCTGAGTGCAGGCACAAGTGCGGGCATGGACACAAGTGCAGACATGGATCCTGAGCGCAGGTGAGGACTCAGATCCTGAGCACAGGTGTGGACCTTGAGTGGGGACCCAGTGCAGAGGGGTGCATGACTGTGGAAGCAGCGCCCTGAGACTGTTAAAAGAGCCTTAGGCAGAGGAACAAGCAAGGGGACCACCAGGAGGCTTGACCCTGAGAACAACTAGACCTGAGACCTTGGGAGCCTAAAGAGCACAGACAGACCCTGGGTGTGAGGATAAACCTTAGAGGGTGCAGGGCTAACAATGGCAAGCCATCCACAAGAACCCCAAAAGAGAAAGATCAACAAGAAGAAATGTTTAACACTCAACAACGTTTACACAGATAAAATCCAGGCAACAGAGCAAACAGAAGGGGAGAACAAACAAGTAATCATATCCAAACCTTCCCAAAATAACGAAAACTGGCCACAAGCTATTAAAGAGTTCAAATCTGAGATGATGAGAAAGATGGAAGAGATTTGGTGAGAGAAGTGGGAAATAGCTCAAAAGGAAATTAATGGATTAGAAGACAGAAACTCCCAATTGGAGAAAGATGCCCCAAAATCAAATGAAATGGTAAGCAAATCAGAAACCAAAATCTGGCAAGAAAATAACAGTTTAAAAGGCAGAACTTCACAATTGGAAAGTGAGGCAAGTAAATTGAATACCAGAAATGACCAGATTGAAAAGGAAAACCAAAAGATTATAGCGAAAACCAGTCCCTAAAGGCTAGAATTGAGCAATTAGAAGCTAATGATCTCTCAAGACAGCAAGAACAAATAAAACAAAGTCAAAAGACTGATAAAATAGAAGGAAACATGAAATATCTCAATGAGAATGTGACAGACCAAGAAAACAGGTCTAGAAGAGACAATCTGAGAATCATTAGTCTTCCTGAAAAAGCAGAAATTAATAGAAATTTGGACACCATACTAAAAGAAATTATTCAGCAAAATTGCCCTGAAGTTCTACAACAAGAGGGCAATATAGATATTGAAAGGATCCAGAGATCACCCTCTACACTAGACCCTGAAAAGAAAACCCCCAGGAATATAATAGCCAAATTCAAGAGCTTCCAAGTAAAAGAAAAAAATTTTACAAGAAGCCAGAAAGAGACAATTCAGATATCAAGGAGCACCAATCAGGATCACACAGGATCTGGCAGCCTCCACACTAGAAGACCACAAGCCTTGGAATATGATATTCAGAAAGGCAAGAGAACTGGGTTTACAACCAAGGATCACCTACCCATCGAAACTGACTATATACTTCCAGGGGAAAGTTTGGGCATTCAACAAGATAGAACAGGGATCAGCAACCTTTTTGGCTGTAAGAGCCATAAATGCCACATTTTTTAAAATGTAATTTCGTGAGAGCCGTACAGTGCTCACAGTGTGCGCTCCTGTAACAGCACCTGAAAAAAAATTGACTTCATGGCTCCTGCAGAAAGAGCCATATCTGGCCCTCAAAAGAGCCAGATATGGCTCGAGAGCCATATGTTGCCGATGCCTGAGATAGAAGATTTCCAAGTATTTGCACAGAACAGACCAGGACTAAATGGAAAGTTCAATATCCAACCACAAAAATCAAGAGAAACATGAAAAGGTAAGTAAGAAACAGAGGGGAAAGAAAGAAAACTCGTATTTTTTAATTTTGCCTCTTTAAGGGCTTCAATATGATCTAATTATTTGTATTCCTGTGTGGAGAAATGTTATGTATAATTCTCTGTAAGTAACTCTATTCAATATTATAGTATTCACTATTATAGTAATCAGAAGAATAATTCATAGGGAGAGGGTGGAATACTAAATGATCTAAGATGATATGGGGGGTGGGAAAGAGGGGGTGAATAGCAGGGGACACCAAGAGAAACTTGAGAGAATGAGAAAAATAGGATAATCTATCACACAAGAAGAGGGCATGGGAAAGGGAAGGGATGAATACTATTATAAGAAGGAGAGGAAGAGAGCATTAAGAGGTAATATTTAAACCTTACTCTCAGTGTAATTAACCCTGTGAGGGAAGAGTAGCTTTATCCATTGGGATATAAAACTCTATCTAACCTTACTGAGAAAGTCAGAAGGGATAAACCAAGGAGAGCAGGCGAGTGGGGAGGTCAAAAAAGGGAGGGGAGAAGAAGGGGGAGGGAATTCATTAGACCTTTAAAATAAAAAGAGGGGAATAATAAGGGAGGGATGTAGAAAGGGAAGTAAATCAAGGGAGGAGACAAGGGTTACTGGCATAAAGCAAACCACTGGTTTAAAAGGAAATAGTGTAAGAAGAAGGAGTAGAACTAGGAGAGGATACCAAAATGCCAGTGAATACACAACTGATAATTATAACTCTGAATGTGAATGGGATGAACTCGCGCATAAAAAGGAATCAAATAGCAGAGTGGATTAGAAACCAAAATCCTACCATATGTTGTCTACAAGAAACACATATGAGGCAGGTGGACATACACAGTTTTAAGGTAAAGGGATTGAGCAAAATCCTTTGGGCCTCAAATGAGAAAAAGAAGGCAGGAGTGGCAATTATGATTTCTGACAAAGCCAAAGTAAAAATAGATATGATTAAAAAAAACAGGGAAGGTCATTACATCCTGACTAAAGGCAGTATAGACAATGAGGAAATAACACTGCCCAATATGTATGCACCAAATGGCATAGCAACCAGATTTGTAAAGGAGAAACTGGCAGATCTCAAGAAGGAAATAGATAGTAAAACCATACTAGTGGGAGATCTAAATATTCCTCTTTCAGATCTAGATAAATCAAACCAAAAAATAAATAAGAAAGAGGTAAGAGAGATGAATGAAGTCCTAGAAAAATTAGATTTAATAGATATGTGGAGAAAAATAAATAGGAACAAAAAGGAATACACCTTCTTTTCAGCTGCACATGGCACATTCACAAAGATTGACCATGTAATAGGGCATAGAAACATTGCAAACAAATGCAAAAGAGCAGAAATAATAAATGTAACCTTCTCAGATCATAATGTAATAAAAGTAATAATTAGTAAGGGCACCTGGACAGGCAAATCAAAAACTAATTGGAAATTAAATAATATGATTCTCCAAAACCAGCTAGTCAAAGAAGAAATCATAGAAACAATCAACAATTTCATTGAAGAGAATGAGAATGATGAGACATCCTAGCAAACTCTGGGTTGTAGCCAAGGCAGTACTCAGGGTGAAATTTATATCCTTGAGTGCATATATTAACAAATTAGGGAGGGCATAGATTAATGAATTGGGCATGCAACTTAAAAAATTAGAAAGTGAGCAAATTAAAAATCCCCAGATGAAAACTAAATTAGAAATACTAAAAATCAAGGGAGAAATTAACAAAATTAAAAGTAAAAGAACTATTGAATTAATAAATAAGACTAGAAGCTGGTATTTTGAAAAAAACAGATAAAATAGACAAAATACTGGTCAATCTAATAAAAAAAGGAAAGAAGAAAACCAAATTGACAGTATCAAAGATGAAAAGGGAGACCTCACCTCTAATGAAGGGGAAATTAAGGCAATCATTAAAAACTATTTTGCCCAATTATATGGCAATAAATATAGCAATCTAGGATATATGGATGAATATTTACAAAAATACAAATTGCCTAGATTAACAGCAGAAAATAACATACCTAAATAATCCCATATCAGAAAAAGAAATTGAACAAGCCATCAAAGAACTCCCTAAGAAAAAATCACCAGGGCCTGATGGATTCACAAGTGAATTCTATCAGACATTCAAAGAGCAACTAATCCCAATACTATACAAATTATTTGATATAATAAGCAAAGAAGGAGTCCTACCAAATTCCTTTTATGAAAATGATTCCAAAGCCAGGCAGTGGCATGGGGATGTGAAATATTCAGTAAGGGAAGCTCAGGCCCCTCCGCTGCTGCTGCCACCACATTTGCAGCCACCACCTTTGCAGCCATCACCTGTGCCCCCCGACAGGAGAAGTCCTGGATAATGTGTCTCCATGTTCTGTAGCAAACCACTTAAGATGGGACTTGACATCAGGACAGATTGAAAATCATACTAATGAACACACTGAAAAAACCAAGCATGTGTGTGACCAAGTGGGATCTCAGAAGTTTGAAGTATCCTATGAGAGTACTCTCAAAGCATTGGCTGATATAGAAGTGGAATACACAGTTCAGAGAAACATTCTGGATTTTCCACAGCGTGTTTTCCCCTCCAAAGATATCCAAACATCCAGTACTGAGGCTGACAAAAAGCTCTCAGAGTTTGATGTTGAGATGAGCATGAGACAGGATGTGTACCAGAGGATTGTCTGGCTGCAGGAGAAAGTTTCAGCAGATTTATTGAGGCTAGAATCCAAGAGATACCTGGATCAGTTAGTAAAGCTGGGAAAATGAAATGGACTACATCTCCCAGAAGAAACTCAAGAAAAATTCAAAAACTTTAAAAAGAGGCTAAGTCTCCTTTGTATCGACTTCAACAAGAACCTGAATGAGGACACTACCTTCTTGCCACTCACCTGAGAGGAGCTGGGAGGCCTTCCTGAGGACTTTCTGAAATCCTTGGAAAAGTCCAAAAATGATAAGTTGAAAGTAACTCTCAAGTACCCCCATTTCTTTCCTCTCCTAAAGAAGTGTTATGTTCCTGAGACCTGGAGGAAGGTTGAAGAGGCTTTCAACTGCAGATGCAAGGAGGAGAACTGTGCAATCGTCCAGAAGCGAGTAGATCTCCAGGCTCAGAAGTCCAGCCTGCTAGGATTTAACACTCATGCTGACTATATCTTAGAGATCAATATGGCCAAAACAAGTCAAGATGTCACCACATTCTTAAATGAACTGGCTCAGAAGCTGAAGCCTCTTGGGGAAGAAGAATGAGCAGTCATCTTGGAATTGAAAAAAAAGAATGTGAGAAATGGTCCCTGGACTTTGACAACCAGATCAATGCCTGAGACTTGTGCTACTGCATGAACCAAGTGGAGGAGACCCGCTATAACCTGCTAAAGGAGTGCTTTCCTATGCAGTTGGTCACCAAGGGCCTTCTGAGCATATACCAAGAGCTCTTAGGACTAACCTTTGAACTAGAAGAGAATGCCAAGGTGTGGCATGGGGATGTGAAATATTCAGTAAGGGTTGTGGACTTGGGCAAAGTGATTGGGAAGTTCTACCTGGACTTGTACCCCTGGGAAAGAAAGTATGGTCATGCAGCCTGCTTTGGCCTACAACCTGGCTGCCTCCTCAAGGATGGCAGCTGGCAGATCTCCATTGCACCCATGGTGGCTAACTTCACCAAACCAACACCAGATGCCCCCTCCCTGCTACAACATGATAAGGTGGAGATGTACTTCCATGAGTTTGGGCATGTGATGCACCAACTCTGTTCTCAGGCAGAGTTTGCCATGTTCAGTAGGACCCATGTGGAGAGAGACTTTGTAGAAGCACCATCACAGATGCTGAAAAACTGGGTGTGGGAGAAGGAGCCTCTGAAGCGCATGTCCCAGCACTACAAGATGGGAGAGCCCATCCCTCAGGAGCTGCTAGAGAAACTCATCAAGCCCTGTCAGGCAAATACAGGTCTCTTCAACCTGCGTCAAATTGTCCTAGCCAAGGTAGACCAGGCACTGTATACACACACAAAAGCAGATCCAGCCCAGGAGTACTCTCGGCTGTGCCAAGAGATCTTAGGAATTCCAGCCACTGCAGGTACTAATATGCCAGCCACTTTTGGTCACCTGACAGGAGGCTATGGTGCCCAGTACTATGGCTACCTCTGGAGTGAAGTATACTCCATGGACATGTTCCATACATGCTTCAAAATGGAAGAAGTCCTCAACTGTAAGGTCGGCATGGACTACAGGACCAACTTCCTGAAGCCCGGTGCCTCTATTGATGCTATCTCAATACTGCAGCAGTTCCTGCAAGATGCCTTCCTCCTGAGCAAAGAGCTGAAGGTGTTGGACAGCAGCTCACTCCCCTCTGCCTGCTGATGGGCCAGCCCCTGGGTCATGGGAGCTCTTCCGTGCATCCCCATTCTTCAAGACTGAGCAAGTTTGGACAGAACCTTCCTCTGGCCTCCCTGTTGCCTTAAATTCCCAACAGAGAGAGAGCAGAGGGACTCTGACAGAACCACTATTCCACCACAGAGTGGTGGAATGAGGGTGTGTTTCAATTCCCTTCTGCTAATCCGCCTTGTTTTGCTTTCTACTTTTTAACCTTCTGGTCCCTTTTTGGGGTCTTTGCTCAGTCACATTAAGATGTTTGGAGAGTTCTTGTGTTGGCCAAAAAAAAAAAAAAAAAAAAAAAAAAAAAAAAAAAAAAAAAAAGAATGGATGGGTATAACAGATGGAATAGCAAATGATGCTTCTGAGATCTGCTCTGTCAGCTCCTAAGGGCCACATTTAACCCTTCTTAAGCAGGTCATTGCAAACAATGTTGAAGAGAAAAACTACCTTTGTTTGACCTGCTTTGGTTGCCTTTCACTTGCTGTACCACTGTGGAGTAAGAGAGAAAGAAAGGCTTTTGTACAGTCCCAATAAAGCCAGAAAAGCTGTCCCCAGCGAGAGTTCAGCTAACCTTCATTAGCTGCTAACTATCTTTTTCAGGTTGTTTCTAAATTAAGTCCCATAGATGAGTTGCTTTTAAATGTTCCGTGTGAGAAACATTCTGTTCTTTTTTCTTGCAAGTAATCCCCAAGGAAGTCATACCCATAATGACCCAAGTGAGAGTGAGAACTGATCTCTAAGCTGGTTTTCAGGGTAATGGCTTTTTAAAATTGTGACTAGAATTGTTTAGAGGGATGAACAAGAGGTAAAGCAAAATCCACCACCACCTAACTATATTGTGAATGTGCCCGACTATTTGCAAACCACTGGTAAGTAAGCAAATACCTTGTAACATTTGCACGTCTTCGATTTCCTTCCCAATGAAGGCATATGTCAGATCTTCTGTACTTGTCATATATATGGAGATCACATTTTCAGGACCCCAAATCAGGACCTGGAATCTGAGGATTTGGGGGAATGGCCAATATTTGGTTTACTGAGACAGTGGAATTCCAAAAGGAGACTTCTCCTGCAAAACTTCAGGCACATGGTCTCTGTGGCTCATTGAGACTTCTCTAGTCCCCATCAGATTCTATATTGTCATGAATTATAGTTATTTTTTGTGGAATGATGGAGGAATCTTAAGTAGGGAGGATGCTTTATTGCTCACATTAAAAAATCAAAATTACATCTCATCTTTTACTGCAGAGTTGAATTATGGGCTTTATGAAAGCAGTCACCTTCCCAGCTGCCTTACTGGTATTTGCTCCCTCCTTTCCTTTAGCTCCAAAGCTCTGGGAGTTCACAATGGCTTTTTTATTTAAGAAATTCCCACAAGACTTGTGATTATTTCTTTGTGGGAGAATGAGATGGTGGAATGGGGTCAGGCATCAATTGGAAAATTGAGAATTATTTCTTTAGAAATAGGAAGAGAGGGTTGGATTTCATAAGAGAGAAGTGACAGGAATTAACTATATTTTATATTTGGAGGAAATAAGACTGAGTATGGAAGACTGAAAAGATTATGAGGTTTTTGTAGGAACAAACATTATTTAAAAGTAACAATACTAGAAAGGGTTTGGAGGGAGAGGGGAATAGACATCCTGTAATTATTATGTAAAAGTCAAGGCCAGGCAGAACTATCTAAAGATCATTAAATGTGACCAGAGACTAGTAGATTTGAGAACTAACTACACTGAGACAGTGGAGATACACTGTGGAAAAATGTTTCTTAAATAGAGTTATCACTGAGGTCAGGAGATCGCATGAGGACAGTATTGTGGAAGACCCTCAAGGAGAAATTAATAAATTACTCATATAAAATGCATGAGGATATGAAGCAATGGTAGAAAGAATTTCAAGGTCAAGCCCAACAGGAAACATCTGAAGATCTTTTCTAGAATCCTGCAATAATGGGTTCTCGAGGGCAGAAGAGTAAGGCCAGGACATTTACGAATACGGAAGAAGGCAAATTGTATGTGAACATGGTGGTAAGGGGCATTTTCTGAAATTCCAAGCAGACTCCCAAATGGACCCATACTAAAGCCCCTAAAGAAAAGGCTCTTTATTTAAATGTAAGTAGAATGAAAATGAGTTTTAAAATATACATTTTAGAAAAACATAGAATGGCATAGGAACTAGAGAGCTGGCCGCAAAGTCAACAAGACCTGGGATCAAATGTCTTTTCTGACATATATTGGCTTTGCGACTCTGGGCAAGTCCTTTTCCTCTTAATATCTTAAGCAACTCTCTATGACTAAGAGAATATCAAGAAAATATCAGTAAGGGGAGTTTTCTCATTTGTGAGTTCCCCATGCCAATTAAATTTCAGATTGTATTGCTGTGCCGACATATGTTTATAGATGGTCTACAATTCATGATTCTCAGCACCTTCCTTACCTTTAGGCATAAGGAATGGGAGAGTACAAAGACTTAAGAGTATAAACAAGCTTTGTGCCAGCATGAATGCTTTCTTCAAGAAAAAATCAGAAAGAACCAGACATAGCAGGTGCCCAAATACATCACGAAAAATGAAATTGATTATGCTTTCATATACAGATATCCCAAAAGTCTTTCGGTTGCTTTAGGCTTTCATAGATTAAAACTTCATTGACTGTGAAACACCCTGTAAAGAAAAGAACTTGTTACTGCTATGGAAGTAATTCCTGAACCAGCAGTAGATATCAGGTCAGACCACCTACTTGTTAGAGCAACAATGAAAGTTAACAAAAAAAGCTAGAAGAAAGAAGAAAAATAAGGGAAGGAAGGGTATTGCATGCATTTAAAAGAACTTCAAAGCTTCTGGGTTAAGATGGCGGCAGAGTAAGAAGCAGCTCTTAACCTCTCCTGACCAAAACACACAAAACTCCTCAAGGGGACATAAAAACAAGTCCAGACGAACGGAGGAACCCCACAACAGGGCACAGCGTGGAAGGTACGTGGAATCGAGACATTTCCAGGCTAAAAAGGGCTCTCACTCAATCGCGGGCTGAGCAACCGCCCCACCCCCACCCCCTCCACACTCACCTATAGCTCCGAACCCAGCTAAAAAGAAATAAAGCAAGTTTGGGGCACCCATCGAGTCATTGGCAGCTCCAGGACCTGTTCCTGAGAGCAGCAAGACTTAGGACCCCATTAAGTCAAGAACGCACGCGAAATCTGAGCGCGCGGGAGCAGAGAGTGGACACTGGGAGCAGAGTGCCGGCTGAGCAGAGGCGTGGGTGCCGGCTGAGCAGAGGCGTGGGTGGAGGCAGACACAGCCAGGAACTAAAGCCTAAGTGGGGAACCAGTGCAGACGGGTATACGACTGTGGAAGTAGCTCCCTGAGACTTGTAAAGGAACCTCCTGCAGAGGATCAAGCAAGGGAATCCACCAGGGGGCTTGACCTTGGAAAAAACTAGAACTCAGACCTCAGGAGCCAATAGATCTCTGACAGACACTGAGCGCGAGGATAAACCTGAGAAGCTGCTGGGCTAATGATGGCTAATCAGT
>NC_058135.1:45558193-45663614 GCF_016433145.1 Gracilinanus agilis
GTGGGGGGGGGGGGTGCGGGGGCGGGGGTTGAAGGGGAAAGGTGGAGCATGAATCATGTAACCATGTTAAAAATGAATATTAATAAATGTTAAAAAAAAAGAACTTCAAAAATGCCTATTTAAATAAGGTGATGTCCAACAAATAGAAGTGAATAAGAAAATGGCGTTAACCTTGAAAATGACATTAATACCAGCTTCATTAAAAAAGTTAACTCATTCTTCACAATGAGGAGACCAAAAGAGCCCTCAAACAACCTTAGTCATTTGGTTCATTGTCAAATGAGGAGATGTGGAAGTCCTAAAGTTGCTTCTTAAACATTTATCGGAGGGGTAGCTAAGTGGCTCAGTGGATAGAGAGCTGGACTTGGAAACGGAAGGCTCTGGGGTAAAATCTGGCCTCTGATACTTCCTAGCTGTGTGACCCTAGGCAAGTCACTTAACCCCCAATGCCTAGTTCTCTGCCTTGCAACCAATACTTAGTACTCATTTTAAGACAGAAAGTAAGGTTTAGAAAAACTTATTGAATGCATTCATGAGTAAATGAAGTTCTTCTCAAAGATATTTATGGTCATTTTCATTATATTAGGCATCGCAACTACACAAGGAAAGAGAAAGTTTGCATACAACAGAAAACTGTTATGCAGGATATAATGAGAGCAATGAAATCATAAGCAACGTATCCCACAACTTTTAAAGCAGCATTATGCTTGAATAGGTTTTAATTCAATAGGTATTAAAGTTCATTTATTATTTACTTATTTTAATAATAATTTTCATAATAACTATTAAATTAATATAAGAGTTTTTAATGCTTAACACTGCCCTTGGAATTGGGGATATCATATATATATATATATATATATATATATATATATATATATATATACCTTTATATGTGTATACACACACACAGAGAACCCTAGATCTTATTTAATGTAAATAATGACTGTCCTGAAGTGGTAGCATATATTTGAATTTATACTATTCAAAGTCATAATTATGTAAAATATGGTCATTCATTTCAGCATAATGGAAGGATGTAGTGCAGATTCAAATAATGTGATTCCATCAGGGGATCCACTATTCACACTAACCAAGTCCAAGATGTATGTAGAATGTAGCCTCTACATATATGGCTTCGATTATTATGGAATGAACTCTAAGTCCAAGGGATATTTCACTCTATTGGAATTCTTTTCCCATCAACAAAATATAACTAGAAAATACTTTCTATTGTTTTTATTGTGATTTAAAAAATTATTCTAGGACAGCTAGGTGGCTCAGTGGATAGACCGCCAGACCTAGAGGACCACTGAACCCTGTTTGCTCAACTCTTGCCCTTCTGTCTTGGGATTTCTAAAAAGGGAAGGAAGGGAGGGGAAGATATTATTCTGAGGACACTGCCAAAGGGGCCTATGAAACAAAAGATGTCAAGGCTCCTGCTCTGAGTCCTTACTTGGTGGCACTACCCCCTCATGGCACCAGTCATAGTCTTTAATCCTTAAATGTTTGTCTTCTCCTTGTTACTAAAGCAACTCCTGTTTTGCAGCAGCGCTTTGCTGTTTCTAGAGGAGTCACCTGTCTCTGGTCTGCTTCAGTGGGCTGCTGGGTGAAGCTGATAAATATGTTGCTGAGTTATTGCTCCCCCCGCTGGGGTGCTGCCTTTTCTGGGAGACCTACAGAACTCCAGGGCCCATGGCACATAGGCTCCGCTAGGGTGTTCACTGTATGAGCTTCAGCTGCTGTGGAGAACTTTATTTAGGAGCTGTTAGCTCCTCCATGCATGGACAAAAGATTGAACACCTCCCCAAAGAGGCTGACCTAGCTCTGCTCTCTCACTGCAGAGAGATTCCCAGCTGGGAGGCTATAATTAAGATTAATAGTGTGCTTTCTACATAAACTACCATCTCCGATTGCTTATAACCTTCCCTTTGAGCACTTTTTTGAGTCTGAAATATTTCATCACTTATCTGTGCTAACAAGAGTATTTTCCCCTCTCTCTTTGCTTTTCTTATTACTGTAAATGCAAATGCCACCAATCACACCAAATGGGAGGAAAAGTTTTCATTGAACCCCACAATTTGGTTTCATTTTGATCATTTTTTCATTCTGATCTTTTCTTTTCATTCTGATCAAATTTGGGGTGCAGGATATATCATGCAAAAAGGAGTTAGCCAAATAACCCAAAGGCCAAATACATCTGCTTTATTTCCCTACAAGGATTTGTCTGTTCACTTATAAAGTTCTATCACCTTTTGACTCCATTGTCTTCTTTTGTCATACACTTACTGCAAGGGCAGCTTTTCTGATTCTGCTAATTACACTTTGTATCACTTCATATGTATTTTCAAGTTTCTTTGTAGTCTTAGTATTTGTTATATTTTATTCTCTTATGATATGTCGTTCCAATGTTTTTAGTCATGTCTCTGTGACCCCATTTGGGGTTTTCTTGGCAAACATACTGGAATGGTTTGCCGTTTCCTTCTCCAGCTCATTTTATAGATGAGGAACTGAGGCAAATAGGGGTTAGGTGACTTGTCCAGGGTCACACAGTTAGTAAGTGTCTGAGGTCAGATTTGAACTCAGGAAGACTTGACTCTAGACCCCACACTCTGTCTGCTATGCCACTTAGCTGATCCACATTATGATATATTATTACATTATTATATAAGAAATATTCAGTCCTCCATTTGCCACATATTGAAATTTTCTCATTTTTTCTTGCTACAAATGAAGCAAACATTTCCATTTGTGTAAAGCTAAGTTCTTTTAAAGCTATTCACATATTGAGAGTATTTTCCTAACAATAGTTTTAGTTTCATGATTTCCAAAGAGAAGTTTTGAGTTTTTTTTAGAAAAAAAATTTTTTTACTAATGTTAAGGCCCAAAGTGAGTATTCTTAAATGTAAGCTAGAATTCTTGGGTAAGACTTTAGAAAATTTTCTACTTAATATTAAACATGATATATGTCCTATGGCTAAATATATCTTGTTATTGAGTTGTTTTAGCCATGTCCTAATCTTTGTCACCCCATTTGGGTATCTCTTGGTAAAGTTATTGAAATAGTTTTCCATTTCCTCCTCCAGCTCATTATAGATGAGGAAACTGAGGCAAACAGGATTAAGTTATTTGCCCATGGCCACGCACCTCGTATCTAAGGTCATATTCCTGACTCTCAGCCCAGAGCTCTATCCAGTGTACCATCTAGCTGCTCCCTGAATATATTAGCCTTCTCTTTGTTCTGTACTTTAATTCCCCAAACTAAAATTTATGAAATTCCTCAAATCTGTTTATACATGAAGGAAACTTAAGTTTGGTTCCCTAAAGCTTTGTGAAACTGAAACATTCTTATGAAATCTCAACTATTTTTTTCCATTCATTCATTCATTTTCGTCCAGACTTGAAAATGAAATAGCACAGGAAACTAGAGGTGAAGAAATTCCATCCATCTATCCATCCATCCATCCAGATCAGCTAATGTCCTATAATGTATAGTCTTTCTTAAAACCCTCACCTTCTGTCTTAGAATTACTACTGTGTATTGGTTCCAAGGCAGAAGAATGTTAAGAGCCAGGTGATGGGGGTTAAGTGACATGCTCAGAGTCACATGGTCAAGAAGAGTCTAAGGCCATATTTAAACCCAGAACCTTCCTTCTCCAGGTCCAACTGTCAAATCCACTGAGCCATCTCACTGCCACTAAATCTACAGTCTTAAAGAGTTGCCAGGAATGACTAGACAAATTGTGTATGATAGTGTGATTGTATATGATTGGGATGGAATACTACTGCACCATAAAAAATATAAACAGGTTGATTTTTTTTAAAAAATTTGGAAAGACCTACCCATCCACAACTGGGTGGAAGGAGAGCACATTCTGGAAGATTCTGCAGAGTACAAGCAGCAGTGGAGAAATCAAAAAGTTTTACACACTTCAAAGTTCTGAAATTAAAACTTGGTTTGTTGCTCTTCCATGAGTCCTGACAAAAGGTCATTTTTAAGTCCACATGAGCCCACTGAATATATGTCTCATCTTCCTGCATTTCTGGAATAATGTACTCTGAATAAAGGAACATGAATAATGAAGACATTTTCAGTAGGGGGAGGCAAATTGGCTCAGTGGATTGAGAAACAGGAGGTCCTGGCTTAAACTGAGCTCCAATACTTCCCAGCTATGTGACCTTGGGCAAGTCACTTAATTCCCATTGCCTAGTCTTTCCCACCTTAGAACTAATACACAGTACTGATTCTAAGACAGAAGATAAGGGTTTTTTTTTAAAAATCAGTCATGCTTCTTTACTAGAAAGCAAAGAAAAGATGGTAAATTATGGGGTGAAAAGGAGAGGGTTATTTTTGTTCAAAGTTAATATTTTCGTGTTAAGATGTCTCCATAATTCATAATGAATTCCCACAGTCCTTATTTTTGAAAGTTTTAAAGATCACACAGGAGAAGGAAATGTGAGGTAAACAGATAAGCTCTGTTTGCAAGGGGAAAGAGGAGCTTGGCTATTATTTTAAAATAGAAATTAACCATCCAACAAGAAACCTCTTTCATCTGAAATCTCAGCTGCTTTTTTGTTCAATTTTTGTCAAACCTGCATTTTGAGTTGCACTAAGTTATTGGTCTTTAACGTTTATAAGCAGGCTAACAAAGGAGTGATCCTCTGCCTCCCTTACAA
Organism: Gracilinanus agilis; assembly: GCF_016433145.1. Classification (NCBI taxonomy): domain Eukaryota; kingdom Metazoa; phylum Chordata; class Mammalia; order Didelphimorphia; family Didelphidae; genus Gracilinanus; species Gracilinanus agilis. The sequence goes on from NC_058135.1 coordinate 45,562,871, forward strand.
TCACTCTGTCCCCAAAAAAGAGGATGGGTCTGTACAGGACCAAGGGGCACTGGGGATTGTTTTCTTTGTTTCATGCTATGTACCCAGATTACTCAGGATGAACCACCCTGTATTAGCCACATGAATCCTTAGAAAACAGATGTGTTCTATTGCTGAGCTCATCCTTCAAACTTTAACATAGTTATTAGTACTCTAAAGGTGAGATCCTTGTCCAAGGACTAATGAGTGAATGATTTTAGACGTGGCATTTTCAGTATGAATGAAACCAAAAAAAAGAAAACAATGTAGCCTGGCCTCCAGGTTAACCCCCAACTCATACATACTCATGCAGACCATGAGAAGAAAAAGGATGCTGAAGCTCTCCTGTGCTAGTGGGTTTCCTGTTAGGTTGGGTCCCCTGTGTCTTTAAGGACTTCTCCCTCCTAAAACTATAGCTCATAAGTACCTGTCAGAGTTCTGACCCTTTATAGCCAGCCTTTTGACACAATGAGCTCAAACTGAGATGGCATCTGAGGAACAATAGCACTAAAACATTTCCCTCATAGTCTTGTAGGGCACTTTGCCACATACAGCCCTGGTGGGAAGAGTGAGCATGTTCACAGAGTATACAAAAGAGGGAATGCATGAAGTCAAAGCAATTTCTGCCTCTAGCATGGTAGAGCCTCAGTGCCCTTTTTCTCCTTCTGGGTAGATTCAAACTGTTTCCACTCCCCAAATCACCCCCCCCAACATCTCTTCTGGGCTCGTTGATCACCTGGGATCCCTAAGCCTGCTTTTTTCCACACCAACACCTAACTGTGAGTATTTTCCTGAATCCACAGCCAGCTCTTTTCTCTGCTGCCAAGAATCACACGCTTTGGAGTTCTTCTGCCTCCGCTCACTTTTGGTGAATTGCTAAGTGTGGTATCTCCTTCTGGCTAAGTGTCTCAGTAAATCTCATGGTCAGTGGGGAGGGGAGAAGAGAAAGAAAATCTTCCTCCCTTCCTGCTGCCCTCTGGTAGAGGTACAAGGGAAAAGGCAAAACATGTTTCTTTTTCAAGAGCTAGGTTTTTCTTTCACAGGTGCTGCCAGGAATCATGCTCCTCCAAGTTCCTCTTCCCCAAATAATTTCATTGGTAAAAAAAACTTGCTTTTTAAAGGTTATCAGGGTTGTGGAAGTTTTTAGCCAACTAGAAGCACGTTGCCCTGTAAATATATCAAGGAGAATTTCAGCACATCTCAAGAAGGGATAAAATCATGAAAACTTTTCATTGCACTTAATTTAATACATTAACATCTTGCTTTTGAATGATTTGATCAAAAGGGATAAAGGAAAATTAATTGATCAGAGATGTATTAATCAATACTCCCACCCTGAAATTATAGCTAAATGGAAGAATAACTCACAAATTCTCCTCAGAGAGACAAATAAGAGTTTGAGTTTGTTTTTAACATGCATCTGAAGGCAAGAAAGAATACCCACACATATAATTAATATATGTGCATATATGAATTACCATTTCACAGGATATTTGCATCATTTTGCTTTATTAGCAAAGAAGACCAGCAAAAAATTGCACCTTGTGTACTAGTATCTGTTTTGAAGGATGGAAAATTGGAGAAATCTTACAAAGAATTCGGAAAAACTCTCCAAGTTAAATTAACACTGACACTCTGATGATGTGAATACAGAATTGGGAGTAGATGAAGATGCTGAGAAATGTAGTGTAAAATATGGAACAGGAATTAGAACAAGAGAAGCAAGTGAGAGACTACACAGAGGCCTCACACATATCTTCTCAAGAAAAGAATTCAAATACTCTGGACAAAGCAATACTGAATAATATCACAAATATAAGTTTATATTTCACTGAACAGGAAACAACTAATTACTAAAGTTAAAGTCATTTCTGAATCAGCTCTCTGAGTAGTCAGACCATTTATTAGAGCAAAGTCAAAAATGAATACAAAACAGATGAAGGAATAAAAATGAGAAATAGATGTGGCATGCAATTAAAATAACTTACTCCTAATCTACTCAAACAAATTATTAGAAATTTTTGTTTTAAAGTATTGTTTGTCTACAAACAAATAATAAAAAGTGGATTGTGATCAGAGAAAAGGTGTAGGAACGACCTACAGTATCTTCATATGAATACCATAAATACGTTCATATAAATGCCATAATAAGTAAACTAAAAAAGACCAAAACCCATGGCTTATATGGTAAAATAGAGAGAGCAGGCAATATGAGATGACAGCCAAAGGCAATGCAAGTTTTACAATAAAGAAAAATGGAATATTGAAATAAATATCACTTCATAAAGCAGAGAAAAACAACGGAAGGAAACACAAATTCAGGGAATTGGTAAACAACTAAACAAAGTTATCCTGAAGGTTTTGAAGAATTAAAGTGGAAGTTAGCAACAAAAAAGAAAACTGGAAAAAATATGCAAAGATTTCTATAAGAAAGTTTTTTTCACCATCAAGAATAGCAGTAATATTCATACAAATAAAGTTAGATTTAAATAACTGGAGAAATACTAATTGTTCCTGGGCCAGCGGAGCAAATAAATTAAAATAATAATCCTATCTAAAACAGTCTACTTGTTCAAAGCTTTCCCAATTGAATAACAAATAAATTATTTTATTTAACTAGAAAAAAATAATTAAAAACTCATTTAGAAAAGCAAAAGATTAAGAATATGAATGGAATTAATGAATTAAGAAGGAGGCTTAGCAGTATCAGATTTTGAACTATATTATAAAGCATTAATGATCAAAACTATTTGGTACTGGCTAAGAAATAGAAAAGCAGATCAGTAGAACAGAACAGACAGTAGCCGTAAACGATTATGGTGATCTTGTATTTGACAAAAACAAAAATCCAAGTTTTGGGAATAAGAATTTACTATCTAGCAAAAATTATTGGGGAAAATGGAAATCATTCTTTTTTTATAAACATTTATTAATAATCATTTTTAACATGGTTACATGATTCATGCTCCTACTTTCCCCTTCACCCCCCCCACTCCCCCCACCCATGGCCAACGCACATTTCCACTGGTTTTGTCATGTGGCCTTGATCAAGACCTATTTCCAAATTGTTGGTGGTTGCATTAGTGTGGTAGTTTCAAGTCCACATCCGCAATCATGTCCACCCCAACCCATGCGTTCAAGCAGTTGCTTTTCTTATATGTTTCCTCTCCTGCAGTTCTTCCTCTGAATGTAGGTAGCGTTCTTTACCATAAATCCCTCAGAGCTGTCCTGGGTCATTGCATTGTTGCTGGTACAGAAGCCCATTACATTCAATTTTACCACAGTATGTCAGTCTCTGTGTACAATGTTCTTCTGGCTCTGCTCCTTTCGCTCTGCATCTGTTCCTGGAGGTCTCTCCAGTTTGCCTAGAACTCCTCCAGTTTATTATTCCTTTTAGTACAATAGTATTCCATCACCAGCATATACCACAGTTTGTTCAGCCATTCCCCAATTGAAGGGCATACCCTCCTTTTCCAGTTTGTTGCCACCACAAAAAGTACAGCTATAAATATTTTCGTACAAGTCTGTTTATCTATGATCTCTTTGGGGTACAAACCCAACAATGGTATGGATGGATCAAAGGGCAGGCAGTCTTTTATAGCCCTTTGAGCATGATTCCAAATTGCCAGCCAGAATGGCTGGATCAGTTCACAACTCCACCAGCAATGCATTAATGTCCCAAATTTGCCACATCCCCTCCAACATTCATTACTCTCCCCTTCTTTCATTTTAGCCAATCTGCTAGGTGTGAGGTGATACCTCAGAGTTGTTTTGATTTGCATTTCTCTAATTATTAGAGATTTGGAACATTTTCTCATGTACTTATTGATACTTTTGATTTCTTTAACTGAAAATTGCCTATTCATGTCTCTTGCCCATTTATCAATTGGGGAATGGCTTGATTTATTATACAATTGCTTTAACTCCTTCTATATTTGAGTAATTAGACCCCTGTCAGAGTTTTTCGTTATAAAGATTTTTTCCCAATTTGTTGTTTCCCTCCTGATTTTGACTACATTGTTTTTGTTTGTACAAAAGCTTTTTAGTTTAATATAATCAAAACCATTTAATTTTCATTTTGTAATTTTCTCTAAGTCTTGCTTGGTTTTAAAATCTTTTTTCCCCAGAGATCTGACAAGTATACTATTCTGTGTTCACTTAACATGTTTATAGTTTCCCTCTTTATATTCAAGTCGTTCACCCATTCTGAATTTATCTTGGTGTAGGGTGTGAGATGTTGATCTCAACCTAATCTCTCCCATATTGTTTTCCAAATTTCCCAGCAGTTTTTGTCAAATAGTGGATTCATGTCCCAAAAGTTGGGCTCTTTGGGTTTATCTTACACTGTCTTGCTGATGTCATTTACCCCAAGTCTATTCCATTGATCCTCCTCTCTGTCTCTTAGCCAGTACCATATTGTTTTGATGACTGCTGCTCTATAGTATAGTTTAATATCTGGTACTGCTAGGCCCCCTTCCTTCACATTTTTTTTCATTATTTCCCTTGATATTCTTGATCTTTTGTTATTCCAAATGAAATTTGTTATAGTTTTTTCTAATTCAGTGAAGAAGTTTTTTGGTAGCTTGATAGGTATGGCGCTAAATAGGTAAATTACTTTGGGTAGAATTGTCATTTTTATTATGTTAGCTCGACCTACCCATGAGCAATCAATGGCTTTCCAATTGTTTAGATCCAGTTTTATTTGTTTGGAAAGTGTTTGTAGTTGTTTTTTTCATATAATTACTGTGTTTGTTTTGGTAGATAGATTCCTAAGTATTTTATATTGTCTAAGGTGATTTTAAATGGTGTTTCTCTTTCTACTTCTTGCTGCTCTAGTGTGTTGGAAATATATAGAAATGCTGATGATTTATGTGCATTTATTTTGTATCCTGCAACTTTGCTAAAGTTGTTGATTATTTCTACAAGCTTCTTAGTTGATTCTCTAGGATTTTTTAAGTAGACCATCATATCATCTGCAAAGAGTGATAACTTAGTCTCCTCCTTGCCTATTTTGATACCTTCAATTTCTTTTTCTTCTCTAATTGCAACTGCTAGTGTTTCTAGTACTATGTTGAATAATAGAGGTGATAATGGGCATCCTTGTTTTACTCCTGATCTTATTGGGAAGGTTTCTAATTTATCCCCATTGCATATGATGTTTGTTGATGGTTTTAGGTATATACTATTTATTATTTTTAGGAAAGGTCCTTCTATTCCTATACTTTCCAGTGTTTTCAATAGGAATGGATACTGTATTTTGTCAAAGGCTTTTTCAGCATCTATTGAGATGATCATGTGATTTTTGTTTCTTAGACTGTTGATATGGTCAATTATGTGGATGGTTTTCCTAATGTTGAACCATCCTTGCATTCCTGGTATAAATCCCACCTGATCATGGTGGATAATCTTCTTAATTACTTGCTGGAGTCTCTTTGCTAGTATTCTATTTAAGATTTTTGCATCTATGTTCATTAGGGAGATTGGTCTGTAGTTTTCTTTCTCTGTTTTTGATCTCCCTGGCTTTGGAATCAGTACCATATTTGTGTCATAAAAGGAATTTGGTAGGACTCCTTCTTTGCTTATCATATCAAATAATTTGTATAGTATTGGGATTAGTTGCTCTTTGAATGTCTGATAGAATTCACTTGTGAATCCATCAAGCCCTGGCGATTTTTTCTTAGGGAGTTCTTTGATGGCTTGTTCAATTTCTTTTTCTGATATGGGATTATTTAGGTATTCTATTTCTTCTGCTGTTAATCTAGGCAATTTATATTTTTGTAAATATTCATACATATCTCCTAAATTGTTATATTTATTGCCATATAATTGGGCAAAATAGTTTTTAATAATTGCCTTAATTTCCTCTTCATTAGAGGTGAGGTTTCCCTTTTCATCTTTGATACTGTCAATTTGGTTTTCTTCTTTCCTTTTTTTTATTAGATTGACTAGTACTTTGTCTATTTTATCTGTTTTTTCAAAGTACCAGCTTCTAGTCTTATTTATTAATTCAATAGTTCTTTTACTTTCAATTTTATTAATTTCTCCCTTGATTTTTAGTATTTCTAATTTAGTTTTCATCTGGGGATTTTTAATTTGCTCGCTTTCTAATTTTTTGAGTTGCATGCCCAATTCATTAATCTCTGCCCTCCTTAATTTGTTAATATATGCACTCAAGGATATAAATTTCTCCCTGAGTACTGCCTTGGCCGCATCCCACATAGTTTGGTAGGATGTCTCATCATTGTCATTTTCTTCAATGAAATTATTGGTTGTTTCTATGATTCCTTCTTTGACAAATTGGTTTTGGAGAATCATATTATTTAATTTCCAATAATTAGATGTTACTGAGGCCCTTAGAAAGGCAAATTTAAAAATTATAAGTTTTCTTTCTTTCCCCTCTGTTTCTTATTTACCTTTTCATGTTTCTCTCGATTTTTGTGGTTGGATATCAAACTTTCCATTTAGCCCTGGTCTTTTCTGTGCAAATACTAGGAATTCTTCAATTTTGTTGAATGCCCATACTTTCCCCTGGAAATATATAGTCAATTTTGATGGGTAGTTGATCCGTGGTTGCAGGCCCAGCTCTCTTGCCTTTCTGAATATTGTATTCCAAGCCTTGCGATCTTTTAGCGTGGAGGCTGCCAGATCCTGTGTGATCCTGATTGGTGCTCCTTGATATTTGAATTGTCTCTTTCTGGCTTCTTGTAAGATTTTTTCTTTTGCTTGAAAGCTTTTGAATTTGGCAATAATATTTCTAACCGTTTTCTTCTCTGGATCGAATGTAGTGGGTGTTCTATGAATCCTTTCAATGTCTATATTGCCCTCTTGTTGTAGGACTTCAGGGCAATTTTGCTGAATAATTTCTTTTAGTACGGAGTCCAGGTTTCTATTAATTTCTGGTTTTTCTGGAAGACCAATTATTCTCAAATTGTCTCTTCTAGACCGGTTTTCTTGGTCTGTCACTCTCTCATTGAGATATTTCATATTTCCTTCTATTTTTTCAGTCTTTTGACTTTGGTTTATTTGTTCTTGTTGCCTTGAGAGATCATTAGCTTCTAATTGCTCAATTCTAGCCTTTAGGGACTGGTTTTCAGCTATAATCTTTTGGTTTCCTTTTCAATGTGGTCATTTCTGGTGTTCAATTTGCTTATCAGTTCATTTGATTTCTGAGCCTCACTTTCCAATTGCAAGATTCTACCTTTTAAACTGTTATTTTCTTGCCAGATCTCTTCCATCTTCCTCAGAATCTCAGTTTTGAACTCTTTCATAGCTTGTGACCCGTTTTCCTTATTTCAGGAGGGTCTGGATTCTTGTTTGTTCTCCTCTTCTATTTGCTCGGTTGTCTGAATTTTCTCTGTGTAAAAGTTGCCAAGTGTTAAAGACTTCTTTTTCTTGTTGTTTATCTTTCTCTTCTGAACTTCCTGAGTCTGGGTAGCCATCATTAGCCCAGCAGCTTCTCAGCTTTATCCTCGCCACAGTCTTTTGGCTTCTGAGGTCTGAGTTCTGGTTTTTTCCAAGGTCAAGCCCCCTGGTGGACCCCCTTGCTTGATCCTCTGCTGGAGGTTCCTTTACAAGTCTCAGGGCGCTGCTACCACAGTCGTATCCCCGTCTGCACTGGTTCCCCACTCAGGGTTTCAGAGCTTTGGCTTGTGGCTGTGTCTGCCTCCACCCACGCCTCCGCCGCACCTGCGCTCTCCCACGCTCAAATTTCGGGTGCGTTCTTTGGCTTATTGGGGTCCCAAATCTTGCTGCTCTCAGGAACAGGCCCAAGAGCTGCCAATGACTCGATGGGTGCCCCAAACTTGCTCTATTTCTTTTTAACTGGCTTTGGCGCTATAGGTGTTGTGTGTGGAGGGGTTGGGGGTGGGGTGGTTGCTCAGCCCGCGATTTAGTGAGAGCTGTTTCACCCCTTTATAGCATGGAAATGTCCCGATTCCATGTACCTTCCACGCTGCACCCTGTTGTGGGGTTCCTCCGTTCGTCTGGACTTGTTTTTATGTCCCCTTGAGGAGTTTTGTGTGTTTTGGTCAGGAGAGGTTAAGAGCTGCTTTTTACTCTGGCGCCATCTTAACCCGGAACCTGGAAATCATTCTTGCAGAAACTAGATATTGAACAATATCTTACAACTTACCAAGATAGGATCAAAATGGATACATGATCTAGGTGTAAAGGGAGATATCATAAGCAGATTAGAAGAACAGGGAATATATTACCTATCAGATTTATGGATAAGAGAAGAATTTGTGAATAAATAAAAGATAGAAAGTATTGTGAGATATGAGGGACAACTTGGCATACATTAAATTGAAAAGGTATTGTACAAATAAAACTAATGTAAGACTAGAAGGAAAACAATAAGTTAAGAAAAAAATTTATAGTCAGTTTTCCAATAGTGGTCTCATAACTTAAATATGTGGAAAATCTTGTCAAATAGAATGTGAGCCATTACTCAATTGACAAATGTTCAAAAGATATGAACAGGTAGTTTTTGGATAAAGAAATTGAAGCTTTATAAAAGTACATGAAAAATGCCCTAAATCATTATTGATTAGAGAAATGCAAATCAAAATAACTATGAGATATCATCTCCCACCTATCTGATGGGCTAAAATGACAAACGTTGGAAGGGATGTGAAGAAATGGGGACACTGATAAACTACCACTATTGGGTTTATTTCCTAAGGTGGTCAGGGAAAATGGAAAAAAAGCTTTATATTCTAACATATTTATGGCAGCTGTCTTTTGGGGTGGCAAAGAATAAAGAATTGAAGGGATGATTATCAATTGGAGAATGGCTAAACAAGTTGTGGCAAATGATTATGATGGACTACTACTATGCCATAAGAACTAACAAACAAATTGATTATGGAAAAATATGAAAAGATCTACATGAAGTTGTAAAGAGTGAAACAAGCAGAACATTATACATAGGTTTAGAAATAATCTTTGAGGAATAACTTGTGTATGTCCACCTTCTAGAGAAAAAACTGATAGAAATAAATAAGGCATAGTTTTTTATATGCAGTAATTTTTTGTCAAATGTTGCCTTTTCTAATGGGGAGAGGAAGGGAAATGAAGAAGGGAGTTAACTGGGTATTTTAATGTAACAAACAAATTAATTTCAATATTCAATAATAGAGCTACTACATTTGAACTATAATGTCACATTCTCAGATGTGCTTTTAGAAGAGCCAGAAATGGCACTAAAGATGACAAATATGGGAAAACTAACTGGATCCCATTAAACTTAAATAAATTCATGCAAAAGAAAATGCAATTTTGGTAGCATTATGAGATGGATTCTCCAGGCATCTCTTGAAAGAGAACATGATACCAGAAGCTAGAGAAAAATCAAAGACTTTATTAATATTGGAAAAAGTTGATCTAAATGGCATGAAGTGTCAACCTATATGAATAACTTCCTGTCTACAAAACATTTTTATGAGAAACATCTACATAAGCATCTAGGAATCCTCCATGAAGGCATTAGTTTGGCAAAGGAAGACTTTCACAAATGATATTCTACAACATACATTGATCTTACCATCATGTAATTGGCTGAATTTATAGAAAAGACAGGGTATCTTAGTAGTCTTAGGGCAATTTTACACTATTCAGGCTTAAAAACTTAAAACTCCACTTAAGTTCCTCAGACTTAAAACTGTCCTAAGACTTTTGGGATAGCTGGTATAACATTCCACTATATTTGCCATTTTTTGATGAATAAAAAATTTATTCGGTATGATAATAATACCACTTTAAAGACTCTCTTTGAACATGGCATATATAAATTATTTAAAATTCCTTGAAAAATCTAATGAAAAATCTTGTTAATAGTCTTTTTGTCATAAATATAAAAGAAGGAATAAAATAGAGAAATGTTCATCAAAGGCACTTAACTGCTTTAATGGAGGAAATCTAAGATATAGTTCAAACTGAAAAGGGAATCCTATAGATCACTATTCTTGAAGCCAGGAAGATTTGAATTCAAGTTGCATCTCTGACACTTTGGTGTCTAGACTTCTTAGTTCTAGATAATAAGGAAGGAAAGAAAGATATAATCATTTATTAAGCACTATATTCCATTTCAGGCTAAAGACAATGGATACAAATACAAATAAAAAATTAGTCTTTGCCCTCAAGGAGCTTACATTCTAACAGGGGAAGACAAAAGGGAGCGGAAAAGGGAATGGGGAAGGGAAATGAAGATTACAGGGTTCAGTGGCATAGTTTTGAAGTTTGGAAGTCTGGGGCCAGATTGGGAGGGGAATGAAGGATCTCTGGGTTCCCTCCATGAAATAAAGGGCCTAGGAGAAGCTCACTAATGGAAGAAAAGAATGGGCTTTATGGAGTGAACTGTCTAAGAAGGCACCAACCTGCACTAGCAAAGGGAGAGGGAATCCTCTCATGTATTATTACCCTATATCAATGTAATCACAGATCTGGTCCCTATCCCTAACCAAGTTTTTACAAAATCAATCAATTAATCAATCAATACATGAATATTTATTAGGCACCTACTATGTGCCAGGCACTATGCTAAACACTGGGAATTTTAAAAACAGGCAAAAGACTGCCCTTGCCCTCAAAGAGCTTATAATCTAATGAATAGACAACACAAATTAAAGGATAGAAAGAATATTGGCAAAAGAAGATAGAGGCAGCTAGATGGCTCCATCAATTGAAGCCCAGGCTTAGATATGGGAGGTTTTGGGTTCAAATCTGGCCTCAGATATTTCCTAGTATGTGACTCTGGACAAGTCACTCAACCACTGTTACCTAACCCTTGCCATTCTTTTGTCTTGGAACTAATCAATTCTAAGGCAAAAGGAAAGTATTTTATTTTATTGTATTTTATTTTCATCATGAAAAACACATTTCCATTTTGGTCACTGTTGTGAGAGCACACTCATAAAACAAGTTAAGGATTTAAAATTAAAAATAAATAAATAAACAAATGATAAGCATTCCTAGACAGTTTGTGTTCTTTTTTCATCAAAGCTCACCTGCTTTTTGTTAGGAGACATAATTCTGAGAGTTAAAATCATGGACCTGTGAGGAATATTAAATGGATAATGACTTAGCATACTCTGTTGTCCTTTCCAAAGAGATGATTAGATCTCAGTATTTACTGGGGCTATAATAGGAAAGAGATATACCTTTACCCTTGCATAATAATTTAATACTTTTCAAAGTATACTCATGTACATGGATCTTATGTTGACATTCATTCAATAAGCATTTATTTTAGTACCTGCTATATTTTAGACATTTTTCTAAGTTGGTTGGTTATTGTCCTTTGTACTTGAAGAGGACCAAAATGACATCAATGGTGTCTTTTGACATCATAAATTGGATTTAAATGAGGCTGAATTTCACAAAGTCATCAGCCTCTCTCCTCCAAAGTCATCAAAATCCAGTGGCAAGATAAAAGTCAGGAAGATCGGCAATGATCTGGGATGCAGTGGTTGAACTTGGCATCTTTGATGTCTAACCAAGTTCTAAGCACTCAACAGAGTGCTTCAGTTGCCTTCATAGCCATGGGAACAAATTGTTCTCATCTATCCTTCTGTTAGGGGAAGTCTTCTATGCTTGGAGTAGCCACTCCACCCCTTTCTCTCAATTAGGTTTGATGCTTGTGTGTTATCTCTGTAACAATAAAGGAGCCAGTAAATGAATGTTTGATAAAAGGGAGAGAAAGAGAGAGTTTATGTCTGGTGAGTCTCTCTTCCAGCACTCCCCTGGGGCTGAATATATACACTGGCAGACTTTAAGGGGTGTCATCCCAAAACTGGGTGACCTGGATGGTTGTGCTGCCCCATAGGAGTTGGGGGCAAGGCTTTCCCATAAGACGAGGTATGTGGTACCCCAATCCAATTCTGAATAAGGACAGGGTTTACACAAACCTCCCCCCGATCAGATGGTGGTCTGGCTTCAAGGCGAAGGCAGCCAGACCAAGCTGTGGTTCCCCTCTCCCTCTGGTCTCTCAGGCACTTTGGAATGCCATCTGACTGATGAATGGCTTTTATTATTCACAATTCAAGGACTGGGGAAAGGGGTAAAGGGCAGAGGGGTTTTGGAGTGCCCTCTTCTCTATTTCTATGAGGTCTTTCACTTAGGAAGGAATCTCTGGGGTTCCCATTCCTAAGCTTCTTCCCCCGCCCCTTCTCCTTCTATTTCTATTTCTAGTTTTCTGTTTCTATCCTTTTCTATAATTGTAAGTTTTGACTGAAAGGGGTCTCTCAGCAAGGCTGGGTAATGGGAGAAGGAGACTAAGAGATCGCTCCCAAAATGGAGTGCAAAAACTTAGCTGACTCGATGATTAAAGTCTTGATGGGTGAGATGTGATGGCATGGCTTTGATCAGGGAATCAGAGTATCAACTTCCAAAAGAAAGATCCTCAGGAAGCCCTCAGGACTGGATCTGAGCTAGGATGCCCACCTCCTCTCTCCTCCTAGTCCTTGGCCTGATGACTTCTCCTCCCTCCCTCTTCCTCAGAGAAATTCCCAGAATTCTCTCTGGTCTCAACTGTTAGCTACTATCAGCAACTGCCTTCTCTGGATCCTTTAGTCCCATCCCCACTGCACAAATCCCATCCTTACATCCCCAACCTAGGTCAGCCAAGATGGTTTAATGGATTGTGGGCATTGCATATGTGACAGTTTATTGAAGAAGGTAAGATCTGGGTGACAGATGGACACCAAAGGAGGATATGCAACCATGGAGAGGGTTAAGCAAGCCATCACACCAAAGGTACCAGTCTTCCCTGAACACCCAATACACTGTTCTAAGTGGTGGAGAAACAAAGACTAAAATAAAAAACCATTTCCTTACCATCCACAAGCTAGCATTCAAATAAGGTTAATCAACTCCAATTATTAAGTATAGGTCTGACTCAGAATAGTAATCAGTTAGCTCAGGTTTGATTCTGGAATGAACTAAAGCATTCATAGGTTCAATATAATAAAAGAAGCCATAACATAGAGAGGATATTCAACAAGTACATAATAGACACTTAGTCTGTGTAGATGGGGTCCCTCTTATCTCTATTCAGTCAGCAGTGTGACTTGGACAATTGTGGATTGCCTTCCAAGTCTGAAATGAATTGACTCCACATGGGAAGAACTTTTTAAGCTTCTCAGTGACCAGGAATGCACAACAATACAGCTTGTCTATTAGGAAGCTGCTTTACTAGAAATAAAGCTTGAGCCTTAAATCCTGGGCCAAGCCTTAGGAACTACTTTGCAACCTTTAACGGAAAAACTAGCTGAAATTATATAGTGTTAACAAGAACAACAGCAATAAAAACAGTTCAGCAAAACAAATCAAAACAGGTAGGGCCAAAAAAGATGGCCATTTTACTGATGGAAAAACAAAAGCAAAGAAAGAAAGGTTAACTGCATTATCTGATGTTGTAGAACAAGGTAGCAGTAAAACTTAGATCTTTGGTCTTGAATTCATTCTTTCCACTAGAACAGAAGTTCTTAATCTTTTTTGTGCATCATGAACTCCTTTGACAGTTTGGTGGAAACTCTGGACCCTTTCTCAGAATAATTTTTTTAAATACAAAAATAATACACAAGAAAGAAGGGGAGAGTAATGAATATTGGAGGGGATGTGGCAAAATTGGGACATTAATGCATTGCTGGTGGAGTTGTGAACTGATCCAGCCATTCTGGCTGGCAATTTGGAATCATGCTCAAAGGGCTATAAAAGAATGCCTGTTTGATCCAGCCATACCATTGTTGGGTTTGTACCCCAAGAGATCATAGATAAACAGACCTGTACGAAAATATTTATAGCTGCGCTTTTTGTGGTGGCAAAAAACTGGAAAAGGAGGGTATGTCCTTCAATTGGGGAATGGCTGAACAAACTGTGGTATATGCTGGTGATGGAATACTATTGTGCTAAAAGGAATAACAAACTGGAGAAGTTCCAGGCGAACTGGAAAGACCTCCAGGAACTGATGCAGAGCGAAAGGAGTAGAGCCAGAAGAACATTGTACACAGAGACTGATATACTGTGGTAAAATCGAATGTAATGGGCTTCTGTACCAGCAACAATGCAATGACCCAGGACAGCTCTGAGGGATTTATGGTAAAGAACGCTACCCACATTCAGAGGAAGGACTGCAGGAGAGGAAACATATAAGAAAAGCAACTGCTTGAACGTATGGGTCGGGGTGGACATGATTGAGGATGTGGACTCGAAATTACCACACCAATGCAACTAACAACAATTTGGAAATAGGTCTTGATCAAGGCCACATGACAAAACCAGTGGAAATGTGCGTTGGCCATGGGTGGGGGGAGTGCGGGGGGTGAAGGGGAAAGTAGGAGCATGGATCATGTAACCATGTTAAAAATGATTATTAATAAATGTTAAAAAAATAATACACAAGATTATAAAGAAAACCAATTACATTGGTATACAGGTATCAAGGAGAAAGTGAGGTGGCACAGTGGATTAAAGAGCCAGGTCTAGAGACAGAAGGTTTGGGGTCAAATCTGGCCTCAGATACTTCCTGGCTGGGCAAGTCACTTGACACCCCCCCCCCGACCTAGGTCTTGCTGCTCTTCTGCTTTGGAACCAATACACAGATGGAAGGAAAGGGTTTAAAAGAAAAGAAATTATAGTTACCAAAATATTAAGTTTATAGACCATAGGTTAAGAAACCCTGCACCAGAGTCTATTGTCTCCTTGATAAAACTGTGCACCTGTGGAATGATTTGCAACATCTTTAACTTCCTTAGTTATATGACAGTGTTGGGAAATAACAGTAGTCATCAGAAACTTCTAAGATCAGTGAATCATTAACTTAGTAGTCAGAAAGGAGTATTAAATCAAATGAGATTAAAGACTGTATAATTTACTCCTCTGGGTTTTCTAATGCTTATTAAAACTTGTCATGGAACCACAAAATATTAGAACTACAAGATTCCCTAGAAAGAATCTAATCAGACTTCCAATTATGATGATAACATGAAAGGTCATAGAATAGCCCTGATATTACACATATACTACAGCAAAGATCTAAAAAAGGCAGCAGTTCAAATAGCAATCAAGAAATACAATGAGAAATAACAGTGAGAACCTACATTCAGGCCAGGATTGTGCAAAAAGACAGAGCCTCCAGACATTATGGGAAGAGTCCTGTCAGGAAGCTGACACAGGAACAGGCAAATAGGAGTATACCTCTCTAAAAGTCCTCTGGCTAGTCATGCTAACGGGGAATGTGAACCCTGTAGCAGTCTGAAAGGGAAGATCCAAAGGGATGCAAATATTCCACAGCAACTCTGATCAGGGAATCTTCTGGGGACTGAAAATTGTGGTATTTTTACTGGAATATTTTTTTTATATTTTTAAACCCTTAACTTCTGTGCATTAGTTCCTTGGTGGAAGAGTGGTAAGGGTAGGCAATGGGGGTCAAGTGACTTGCCCAAGGTCACACAGCTGGGAAGTGTCTGAGGCCAGATTTGAACCTAGGACCTCCCGTCTCTAGGGCTGGCTCTCAATCTACTGAGCTACCCAGCTGCCCTTTTTACTGGAATATTACACAGGGTACTGAAGACCTCAGCATGCTGACCTTTTATGATCAAAAAGGGGGCTTAAAGGCCATAATACTCTTATTTTAGAGCAACCAAGGGGGCTTGACATCTGCCAGCATTCTGGGAACAGACACACCAGAAGAGGTAAAAGCCAGAAGCAAGAACCTCAAAAACTTAAGTTATGGTCAAATAGGACCTGACCACCCTACCTGAGAGTATAGGAGGGGGTAGAGCCTATAGTGAGCACAAAGTGTCAAATCAGGAACATAGGAAGGAGAAATGAATAAACAGAAGAAACACTAAACACAATTAAGGAATGCCAATAGATGCCAAGAATTAAATCCAGAAGAAGACTAAAACTCCAGATCAAATATAAATAGACTCTTGCCTCAAGGGTAACAGGAGTGACAATTTAAAAAATAAGCAAGGGATAAAAATGAAATTATAAATTCAATAAAAGCTCTGTAGGAAAGAATTAGGAGGAAGATAAATAGCTTAGAAGAGATAGTAGTAAGCCATATACAAATATACCCTGAAAAAAAAAAGAATGGAACAAATAGAACACAGTGAGTGATTCCATGAAAAAATAAGAAATATTAGAGCAAAGTCAAAAAATTAAAAAGACAGAAGAAAATATAAACGAATCACCAGCAAAAAGATCTGATCTGGAAAACATGTCAAAGGAAGATAATATAAGAATCACTGGACTTCCTGAAAACTGAACAAACAAAAGACCTGGACACCATGAAATCATAAGCGAGAGACTTTTGGTTAAGATAGAATCATAAAAAATCAAGGGTATGTCAAAGTTGCTGTGATTAACAAGATACAGATTAAAAGCTTTTTGTCATGTATTTTTTGAATCAACTCCTAATACAGTTCAGATCTATAACTATAGTGGAGTGCCTTAAGTGCTCAGTATTTGGGGGGTATTCCACCCTGATGCATTTCTCTGCCCTGTTATTCAACTCTAGAAACACTCCTGAAGTGCTAGATTCTGTCTGGGGATATTTAAATTATAGGTATACTTTATTTGGCTCAAGATTCCATCTCATCTCAGCCAGAAATATCTAAACTCAGTTTGTACAATAAATTCACATTGTTTCTCTGGTAGTTTTTATTATATGTTTGGGGAAAAGTGAGACAGTGACTCATCAACAATTAACAAAAGGATATTTATTGAGCCATAGTAAAGATATTCTCCAAGGATATGCTGTGAATATGCCTTGTGTTGACTCATCTGAAACTCCTCTGTTTTTGAGGTGCCTCCTGTGGCTTATAAGTGAATCTCACCAGAGCCTCAGAACATCTTGTGACCAGCTTTTTACTCAGGTGAACAGGAATTGATGTCAATAGCCTAAACCTTTAGTTTCATGAGCAAATCATATCTTGAGTATAGTTTTAATACCTTTTAAGGAAACATTAGTTTAACTTGCATGAGAACGAGGAGTTAAGATCTTGATATTACCATGTCATACCAGACAATGAATATGCATTGTAATAGAGTAACATTTAATCCATACTCAAAAGACTAGTAAAGAATTGTTGAAAAAATCAGTGCAATTCTCTGGAGATCAGTTTCTCATTTCCAAGTTAAAGAATGAGAAACAAAATGTCCTCAAAGTCCAGGGTGGCAAGGGCAAAGTGTGAGCCACCATGAAAAATAGAATAGTAAATCAATTAAGGAAAAGATGGATTTCCTTGCTGCAGTGAGAGCCCAGTTAAAATTAGATCACAGATTTGTAGTGGGCAAATGTTAATGCCATTTTATTATTTTCTCTAGTTCTGATGAGCAATATGTAAATAGGAATGAAGAAGATAGATGGTAGGAGTAAACCAAGGCTAGTGTTCAGCAAGGCATGATTGGTGATAGGGCAAGGAGGCAAGGGATTCAGAAGCAGAGGACAAAATAGAATCCAAATGATCCACCAAAGAGTCAGAATGAGGAAGGGAGGATATTGTTACCTGTGATAGCCTGGAAAAGAACTGAAGAATGAACACTATGGTGAGGATGAGGAATAGGATTATGGGTCCTAAGACACAGGGAAAGATGGAATGATAAAGGATTGTGATCACAATGAAGGAATTTCAGAATTCATGAACATTGAAGTGGAACACATGGCATAATGGCAAGCTCAAGGGTATGATCATATCTGTGTGTAACTGAGCAACTGTATGTAATTGAAGAGAAGATGTAGGAGAGAAGTAGAGCTTTGTGAAGCTCAAATGAAGAGAGGTTGCTGAATGATAGTAGGAGAGGGAGAGGAAGGGGCAATGGAGAATATTCTGACTCCCCTAACATAGCCAAGGCAAGGGGAGGGCAGGTTATAAAGTGTACCTAACACTGGGAAAGGTGCTTCAGGTACACTATATCATGAGAATGGACATCCTGGGAGCTTCAGTCATGACCATTCATGAATATTCTTGAGTCTAGGCACCCCTTTGGGACCTTTATTACAAATAATAGATCTTCAGCATACCAAGTGGAAATTCCCCTGGTTCTGGGCATGGAGTGGGTACTTAAAAAAAATATGTGTGTGTGTGTGTGTGTGTGCACGCATGTGTGTGTGTATATATATATATATGTATATATATATATATTCTTTTATTCTTTTAGTTGATTGATGTCTTTGAAAAAGTATTGCTTTGTCCCCTAAGAGTCTCAGTGCTGTTTAAGTTTCACTAAAGCACTAAGACTTCTGGAGGACCCTGTATAATGTTGTAGAGGAGATGCAAGATTTGGATAGGGGCTGAATGGCTTTCAAAGCCTCTTCCAGTTTTTTCCAAGTTAAGATGGTGGCAGAGTAAAAAGCAGCTGCTTGACCTCTCCTAACCCACGCATATCGGACTCCTCAAGAAGACATAAAAATAAATCCAGAAAAATGAAGGGACTCCACAACAGGGCACAGCATTGAAGGTACGTGGGATCGGGGCATTTCCATACTATAAGGGGGTGAAACAGCTCTCACTAAAATGCGAGCTGAGTAACCCCCTCCCCACACACACACACCACCTACAGGACCAAAGCCAGTGCACAAGAGTTAGAGCAAGTTTGGGGCACACATTAACACCTTGGCAGATACCTGGGGTCACCAGAGCCTGCTCCTGAGAGCAGCGAGACTTAAGACCCCCAAGAGGCTAAAGAACACGTGGACTTTGAACACAGATCCTGAGCACAGGTGTGGATGTGGATCCTGAGCGCAGGCACGACCTTGAGTGTGGACCCAGTGTAGAGGGGTGCATGACTGTGGAAGCAGCACCCTGAGACTGTTAAAGGAGCCTAGGGCAGAGGAACAAGCAAGGGGACCACCAGGAGGCTTGACCCTGAGAACAACTAGACTTGAGACCTCGGGAGCCTAAAGAGCGCAGACAGACCGTGGACATGAGTATAAAGCTGAGAGGGCACAGGGCTAAAAATGGCAAGCCAGACTCAGGAACCCCAGAAGAGAAAGATCAGCAAGAAGAAATCTGTAACACTGGACAACTTTTACACAGAAAAAATCCTGACAACAGAGCAAACAGCAGAGGAGAACAAACAAGTAATCATATCCAAACCTTCCCAAAAAAATGAAATTGGATCACAAGGTCTTAAAGAGTTCAAATGTGAGATGATGAGAAAGATGGAAGAGATCTGGCAAGAAAATAACAGTTTAAAAGGCAGAATTTCACAATTGGAAAGTGAGGCAAGTAAATCAAAGACCAGAAATGACCAGATTGAAAAGGAAAACCAGTCTCTAAAGCAGGGGTTGGCAACGTATGGCTCTTTCTGCAGGAGCCATAAAGTCAATTTTTTTCAGGTGCTATTACAGGAGCGTGCACTGTGAGCACTGAACGGCTCTCATTAAATTACATTTTAAAAAATGTGGCATTTACGGCTCTGACGGCCAAAAAGGTTGCCGACCCCTGCTTTAAAGGTTGGAATTGGGCAATTCAAAAAAGGTGCCCCCAAATCAAAAGAATTGATAAGCAAATTGGAGACCAAAATCAAAGCCTCTTCCAGTCCCGGACTGGTCTTAATGATCTCAAAAGTCTCTTCTAGGCCTAAGAATCCATGATTCTATCTCACAAATATTTGATTAATTCCAGGTTACATCTCAATCTTATTCACTCTTATGAAAACTGAAAGTGAAAGCTTTTGAAATTTCTATTTCTTCTATCTAATATGAAGTATCAGATTAAACAAAAGGAATACATTAGCAAGGAGTTGAATGAGAAAATTTCAACATGTTTTTTTTTTTTTTTAACCACTGGATATTGGATCAGTGTTTCAAGTTATAACCATTTATGGTTGTTATTTAGTTGTTTCAGTCGTGTCTAATTCTTTGTGACCCCATTTGGGGTTTTCTTGGCAAAGATAGTGAAGTGGTTTTCCATTTCCTTCTCCAGATCACTTTACAGATGAGAAAACTGAAGCAAACAAGGGTGAGTGGCATGTCCAGGGTCCCACAGCTAAATGTGTAAGGTCAGATTTGAATTCAGTAAGATGAATCTTTCTGACTCCAGGCCTAGCACTCTATCTACTGCACCACCCAGCTGCCCATTCTTCACTCTCTCATTGTCCCTCTATCGCAGGGGTCAGCAACCTTTTTGGCCACGAGATCCATAAATGCCACATTTTTTTAAATGTAATTTCGTGAGAGCCGTACAGTGCTCACAGTGCGCGCTCCTGTAACAGCACCTGAAAAAAAAATGGATTTTATGGCTCCTGTAGAAAAAGCCATATCTGGCCCTCAAAAGAGCCAGATATGGCTCAAGAGCCATACCTTGCTGACCCCTGCTCTATTGGATAGTCCTCATGTTAGGTGATGGGAAAATATCATTTTACAGACTGGTATAAAATCACCCAGAAGACCACTTACAAACTCAACCCAGCAGGAATCCAGCTGACTTTGCAGCCTTATCTCCAAGTGGGAAGGGAACAAGCATTTATTAAGTATCTACTAGGTATGTAGGGTGGTTCAAAAATATCTCATTTGACCCTCACAAGAACCCTGGGAGATTTGATTATTCCCATTTTACAGCTGAGACAGACATTAAGTGAACTGCCCAAGAACACTTAGCTGACAATTAGTGTCCAAGATGGGATTTGAACTCATATCTTCCAGGCCCAGCACTCTATCCACTGTACCATGTAGCTAAAAACTGGTGAATAGGTGAGTTTGACTCATTTGATATTTTTGCTTAGTAACGTTAATGCTAGATACTTTCCAGTGAAATATTCTGATAGTTCTTTCCTTTACAGAGGAACTCGGAGACTCAACAACTTTGATGAGCACCTAACAGATGGGTTGTGAAAATTTTGAAATTACTAGAATCTGTTGTTAACTGACAAACTGAACATTAGCAATGAGTCGTGAGATTTATCCACAGGAGATGCCAAGCTTTCTTTTTCCCTGAGGTTGGAGTATTTTGTCATCTCCTCTCAACATGTTAGCACCACTATTGTAAATTGAACTTAAAGTGATAGAAACAGTTGACTTGCTCTTATTAGCTCATTTTTATCTGGCTGTATAGATGAATCATTTTTTAAAGCTTTTATTAAGCACTTTACTAACATCTAGGCACTGGGATAAATGCTGAGGATACCCCCAAAAAGGTAAAAAAAATTCCCTGACCTCAAAAAGCTCTACAGAACAATAGAAACAACAATATGCAGACAGCTGATCATCAATATGATTGGGACAGCTAGCTGGTGCAGTGGATAAAGCACCTGGCTTGGAGTCCTGGATTCATATCTGGTCTCAGACACTTACTAGCTATGTGACCCTGGGCAAGTTACTTATCTCTGTTTGCCTCACTTTTCTCATCTGTCAAATGAGCTGGAGAAGGAAATGGCAAAACACTCTAGTGTCTTTTGTCAAGAAAATGCCAAATGAGGTCACAAAGAGTCTGATGGGACTGAAATGACTCAACAACAAAATCACAAACATAGAATACTCTTCTAGAAATCCTTAGACTAAAGAGGCTGTTTTCATTAGAATCTTTCTTCATTTCTCCCCAAATAAATCATCACTGGAAAGGACCTTAGAGCTCCATTTAGTCCAACTACCTCCTTTTACAGATGGGAAAAACTGAGGCCCAGAAAGATCTAGTCATTTGCCCAGAGTCACACAGCTAATAAAAATAACAGCTAGTATTTATATAGAACTTAAATGTCTGGAAAGTGCTTTCTACTATCTCAAAATAGCTTCTCCCCACAACTCCGTGAGGCAGATTCTATTATTATCCTCATTTTGAAGACAAGGAAACTGAGGCTGAAGGATGCTAAGCGAGTCCCCAGGGTCACATAGCTGTAAGCATTGGAGACAGGATTCCAGTTCAAACCTTTCCAATGCCAAATCCTCCGGGAGTAACCCTCCAAGTCACCTCGCTCAAAAGATTTGGACCCAGTTCTTCCTCGCAATTAATTCATCGCTGTCGGCTCGCCCCAACCACGTGGCTGTTGTTCCATTTTGGGGGCTGCCGGCATTTCACAGCAACATATGCAACCAACATTTAAGCTCCTACTAGGTGTGAGCCTGCTGAGAGGAGAGATCAAGTTAGAACCCCTGCCCTCAGGGAGCTTCAGTCAAGATGAGGCAAGGACACAGACAACCATGCCAGGAAGGTGAAGGCAAGGGAGCCCGGCTTTCATTTCACCGTGGCATTTTGGAGAAAATTAAGGAGCAAATGGCAGATTCAAATAGGTCGCTCCAGTAGGATAATTTTAGTTGACTATTTGGATCTGGAAGCCTGTCTGGGCACGTACATGCATGGAGAGATCAGTTACCTTTGGGTACTGAGAGGGAGCAGGTGTCTAAACAAAGTCGCTGTTAGTTAAACTGATTTAGAACGGCATGATCGTCTTGTCCAGCCTTCTGGGATTAGTGGGCCTGGGGCAGCCTGCTCTACAGATGGCCTTTGAGGACACCTGCACTTAATTAACTGTCATGGGGGCCCACATTTGCCTCCCAAATGGTTCCAAAAAAATGATAAAAGTATCCACTTACATTTAGACAGGGATTTATGGTTACAAAGTGCTTTGTATACAGCATCTCATTTGATCCCACAACTGCATGTCAGGCTTTTGGAACCAGTATTATTGCATAGATCCATTTTACAGATAAGGAAACAGACTCAAAGAGATAAATCATTTGATCAACAAGCATTTATCAACTGCCTGTTACAAACATTGAGCTGGGGAATACAAATACAATCGATGAAATAATATCTACTCTAAAGAACTATTTCTCTGGGGCAGTTAGGTGACTTAAGAGGATTGAGAGCCAAGCCCAGAGATAGGAGGTCCTGGGTTCAAATATGGCCTCAGACACTTCCTATTTGTGTGACCCTGGGCAAGACACCATTGCTTAGCCCTTACTACTCTTCTTCCTTGAATCCAACATATAATATTGATTCTAAGATAGATTGTAGGGGAAGAAGAAAAAGAAAGAAAGGAGAAGGAGAAGGAGAAGGAAAAGGAGAAGGAAAAGGAGAAGGAGAAGGAGAGAAGAGAAGGAGGAGAAGAAAGAAGAAGGAAAAGAAGAAGAAGAAGAAGAAGAAGAAGAAGAAGAAGAAGAAGAAGAAGAAGAAGAAGAAGAAGAAGAAGAAGAAGAAGAAGAAGAAGAAGAAGAAGAAGAAGAAGAAGAAGAAGAAGAAGAAGAAGAAGAAGAAGAAGAAGAAGAAGAAGAAGAAGAAGAAGAAGAAGAAGAAGAAGAAGAAGAAGAAGAAGAAGAAGAAGAAGAAGAAGAAGAAGAAGAAGAAGAAGAAGAAGAAGAAGAAGAAGAAGAAGAAGAAGAAGAAGAAGAAGAAGAAGAAGAAGAAGAAGAAGAAGAAGAAGAAGAAGAAGAAGAAGAAGAAGAAGAAGAAGAAGAAGAAGAAGAAGAAGAAGAAGAAGAAGAAGAAGAAGAAGAAGAAGAAGAAGAAGAAGAAGAAGAAGAAGAAGAAGAAGAAGAAGAAGAAGAAGAAGAAGAAGAAGAAGAAGAAGAAGAAGAAGAAGAAGAAGAAGAAGAAGAAGAAGAAGAAGAAGAAGAAGAAGAAGAAGAAGAAGAANGAGGAGGAGGAGGAGGAGGAAGAGGAGGAGGAGATTTGCAAAATGAGGATAACACCTACCTCCCAAAGTAGTTGCAAGAATATAAAAAAATACTATTTATAAAGTATTTTGCAAACCATATTTATTGTTATTGTTATTATTATCAAGAACATATAAAAGTACATGATGTTCCTATTAAAGCTAAAAAAAAAGACCTAAAACTTTTGGGATACCTTGTATCTGCAGAACAAATAGAAAGAGAACAAAAATAAATAAATACAAAGTTATTAACTACAAGACAGTTAGGGAGCTGGGCATTAGAAGCTGAGGGGGCTGAGAGAGGATTCATGCTGAAGTTGGTGATGAGCTGTGTGTTGAAGAAAGAGAAAAACTGAGTTTTTAGAGGTAAGGAGGGAATGTATTTGACATATGGGAGATTGCCAGTGCAAAGGCATGGAGTTAGGAAACTGAGGGACCTTGAGAGAAAATCCATTTGGCTGATCCCAAAGGGTTGAAGGGAGAAATTCCAAATGAGTCTGGAAAGATAGATTGAAATTAGGTTCTAAAGAGCTTCAAAAGCTAAATAAAGAAGTTTGCATTCTATTCTATAGAGCTTTCATGTGTTGCTCAGTCCTAGGGAGTGGGGCATGAAATCTCTGCCTTCAGTGATGCTCAAGGCCCCTTCTAGGTCAAAATCCACAATCCTGTGAATCCCATAATCACTTTTACAAGGTAAGGAGAGGTTGTAATTTGCCTCTACCAGTTAGTAAGAGACCAAACCGAAGCTTGGACACAGATTTTCTTCCAAGTAATAGAATCATAGATTTAGAGGAGGACAGGTCCTCAGACACCCTCTAGTCCAGGGGTCAGCAACGTATGGCTCTTTCTGCAGGAGCCATAAAGTCAATTTTTTTCAGGCGTTGTTACAGGAGTGCACACTGTGAGCACTGTACGGCTCTCACGAAATTACATTTTTAAAAATGTGGTGTTTGTGGCTCTCACAGCCAAAAAGGTTGTAGAGCCCTGCTCTGGTCCAATGCCCTTATTCTACAGATGAAGAAACAAACCTTGGGGAATGAAATGACTAAGTATCAGAGATGGGATGAAGTGTCCAGTGTTCACTACACCCTTTAGCAATGTGCCATTCTCTAGTCCAGAACCTAGTTCAGAATCCAGAAGGGGAGACTTCTGAGGTCTCGTTGCTTCCAGTTCCTTGCTGCAGCCAGTGGAATTAGACCTCTCCGAGGCTCAGTTCACCTACCTACAGATTGGGTCAAAGAATATTTAATTCCTGTTTCTTGCACAAGAGCTGGGTAGTCCACAACGTTCCATGCATTCACGCAAAGTATCCATTCTAGATTATAGTTTTTAACTCCTCTACTAAAGGCTTCCTCCAATGTCTCATTCTGGTGAGATCCCGAGTTAGGAAAGGCAGTGCCAATAGAACAGAAAGGCAGGGTGATGACGCCTTATGTCTGCTAAAGGGGGACCAACCTAACTTAATTCAGAGAGTTATATTATCATATTGGCCAGGTGGCAGTGCATTTTTCAAACAGCAACTCTTGAAGCCCATCTGCTAAGTGACAAGAGGGTTGCAATCTGTGTCAGTGGAAGGAGTGCCCACACTAAGAAAATTATAGCTCCCTACAGCATTGATATACATATAAAAAAAAAAAAAACAAAGATTGCTGGCATTGAGCAAGAATGAAGCTGCTTCCACTCTGTTACATCTTCTAAATGGTTCCAAAGAAGGGGCTAGAAAATGCCTGCTCAAGTCAAGCATTATTGTTAGCAAAATAAGGCAGAGAATTGAGGTAATTATTGGGAGTCATCCTCCAAAAGACAAGCTGTACTCTCATTCTTTCTTGTTGGTGGGTTTTTTTTTAAGGAAGAAACTGGCTTTTAGAGCCATAATAGAATAAGATTCTTTTTTTTTTTCATTTTTTTATCCTTAGCTTAGCAATGCCTTGACTTACACAAGAGATTCACATTTGAGCATTAAGAAGGCACTTAAGGAACCTTTTCTTCAATCTTCCCCCAGAAGTAGCTTTGTCTGAAAATTTGAGGGGGAGAAGGAGACAAAAGCAATTCAACTTTAGGTAAAATCATCCAATAAAAGGATCATGTGTTTAGAAATTAAACACACTCCTGTTTAGAGGTTAACTCTAAAAACCAAGGGGACTTCAAAGTCTATATCAGGCTACTGATTTGCAAGTGACCTAATATTTAGCTGGAAAATAAATTTGAGCAGTTTTCGATTTCCCCCAAAGAGAGTGAAAGCCTCCAATGAATTCTCATTTAAATTAGGAAAATGTTCCAAATTAAGTACACTGCTTGACCCTTGGGTTCATAACCTAAAGAAAAGAGCTTTGTTTTAAGAAAAGCTCATTTGAGTGAGTTATGACCTTGGGTCTAGCAGAGAATCCTGAAGCACAGAGATCATCTTGTTTATTGTCAGTGACCATACCCTTTGTCCAACTGAAGCAAAATCATCCTTGTTTGGTTCTGAATTCTAAGATGATTTTTGTAAAATTGGATTTTGAAAAATGCCTCTTTCTCCACTGAAAGAGCTTAACTTTACAAGACTGACTACCCTTGAACACAGGACATCATTAAAAAATAATTTCAATATATAAATTATTCTGGCCACTCAATGACTTACTTCTGTGTAATCTTTCTGTCCATTCAACCCTGCATGTGTCCAAAAGTCTTTAGCACAGTGCCTGGCACAAAGTCGGTGTTAGATAAGTGTACATTGCCTTTTTCCCTAAATGCTTTCAATCTGATTTTTTTTTTGGCTTTACACTGCTTTGAATCTTTCCCTATTTTTGTATGCTACATGTATGTAACATGTAAACACATTCTACTGTCCCACTAGCCTGACTTTTATGATCAGACTTTGAAATCTCATTTCCCTTTGAGAAGACAAGCTGCTTTCTAGAGTTTCCCT
Source organism: Gracilinanus agilis (assembly GCF_016433145.1). NCBI lineage: Eukaryota > Metazoa > Chordata > Mammalia > Didelphimorphia > Didelphidae > Gracilinanus > Gracilinanus agilis. Next base: position 45,589,398 of record NC_058135.1, read on the forward strand.
CTAAGGAGAAGTGCATTTATTGACGTAATATTATGATTATGAAAGTAAGCTTGAGAGACACAGAGATGTAACAAATATCAGTCAGCTTCAGGTTCTCCACCTGTAAAATAGGGGCAATAATGGTACCTACCTCAGAGGACTATTGTAATGGGGATAATTTGAGGAAAGGTGTGTGGGATAAGGGAATTTTGGAAGGAGGTTGTCAGAGACTTGCTAAGTGGGTAATCTAGGTTACAGGTAGGCTGGGATTAAGGAGATTCAGGATGTAATAGGGCTGAAGTCAGGAGTATAACACAGAAGGGAAACAGAGATCTTCAGGGAGAGGAGAAATTAAACTAAACAGACAAAAGCAGGCTTTACAGACTGGGACTTAGACTCAAACACAGGCTGAGGGAAATAGACTAAACTGAAATTAACAAACAGTGTTTAGTTAATTTCACAGGAAGGGACTTGTTTTGAAGTTACACCTTCCTTCAAGATGGATACCCGGCTTCCCTTCAAGCCCAGAGTATGTTGGTTCTTTCCCTCTTCTTCCCTCTCTTAATAACTAACAGACAAATTATACTAATAGGTCTGTTGAAACACAAAAAGGTTTATTATCTTTAAAGGATGATGTGTCAGGAAAGTGGATGGAGGAAGCCCTAACAGTTGTCTCAGGAACTTCAGGTGAGGGAAGGGAGGCAGAGATGGAGTCTGAGTAAGGACTTGCCTTTAACTCAGCTTACAAGGTGCTCTTGATATCTAAAGGGAATAAATGATGACTGACTAGTTTCTTTATATCTAATACTGTCAATTATAATTAACCCTTCACAGATTTGAACTCCTCTCTAATTACTCTCCTTATTAACTCCACAGACATATAAGGTAAGGGAGGGAAGGTAGGAAATAATATTGGGAAGGTTTATCCAAAATAACAGTTTCTTAAATAAATATTTCAAAGCTAGGCTAAATTTCAATACTACAGATAGGTAAGGAAGCAGCTCAGTTGGTTAGACAACCTCTCTCCATGGGAGACCCAAACCAACTGACCTTTTCCTCAAGATTCCAAACCCCTAACTGCTTTTGAACTCAGCCAAAGCTTGAAAAAACTATATGACCCCCTCTCTCTATACTACAGTATATTAGCAGGGAGTTGGGTGAGAACATTTCAAAAGGTATTTTTTTAGCCACTAGACGTGGGTTATTGATCAGTGTTTCAAGTTATGATCATTTTGGGTTCTTATTCAGTAGTTTCAATCATGTCTAGCTCTTCGTGACCACATTTGGGGTTTTCTTGACAAAGATAGTGAAGTGGTTTGCCATTTCCTCCTCCAGATCACTTTACAGATGAGAAAACTGAAGCAAACAAGGGTGAGTGACATGTCCAGGGTCCCACAACTAATTGTGTAAAGTCAGATTTGAATTCAGTAAGATGAATCTTCCTGACTCCAGGCCTGGCACTCCATCCACTGCACCACCTAGCCATCCATTCTTCACTCTCTCATTGATCCTCTATCCTTGTGTTAGGTGAAGGAAATGATGATATTTTCCAGACTGGTATAAAATCACCCAGCAGACCACTTGCAAACTCAACCCAGCAGGAAGCTGGCTGACTTTGCAGCCTTATCTCCAAGTGGGAAGGGAACAAGCATTTATTAAGTACTTAATGCATACTTAGGGGCACCGTATTAGATACTGTGCTAAGTGCTTCACAAATATTATCTCTTCTGATCCTTACAACAACTCTGAGAGATTTGACGATCCCCATTTTAAGGTTGAGGCAGATGTTAAGTAAATGGCCCAGGGTCACTCCATTTGTTCCATTGAGCCCATAGCTGTGGAGGTGAAATCCGTCGTTGGAGAAGTCCTTCTGAGTAGAGTGGGCTCTACATGGTCTCTTAAAGCCCTGAAACTTTCGAGGGCTGACTTGGAGCAACAGACCTTTCTTAAGTCACTCAGCCATGAACCTAGGAAGAAAAACAATTCCCTGACTCCCCACTCCCCCACCCCCCAGAACAGGGGTTGGCAACCTTTTTGGCTATGAGAGCCATAAACACCACATTTTTTAAAATGTAATTTCGTGCGAGCCGTACAGTGCTCACAGTGCGCGCTCCTATAACAGCGCCTGAAAAAAAATTGACTTTATGGCTCCTGCAGAAAGAGCCATATCTGGCTCTCAAAGGAGCCAGATATGGCTGGAGAGCCATACATTGCTGACTCCTGCCCCAGAAGTAGCAAGTCTGTCTCTTCAGGGCCTTGGCTTGAAAAGGCTTTTCTCCTCCAGCAGGGCATGCTTTTCCCGAGAAACCAAATTCTTCAGAACACAAAACAGAGACCCTCTTACTAGCCTCTGGCCTTCGTCTTTCTTTTGAACTCTAACTGGTTGCCAGGCTTGTGCCTTTGCTCCAGGTCATTGGCTAGATTATGCCTAGGCATCCTCCATGTAGAGGCTGCTCCCCTCAAAAACTGCTGACGGTTCTAGGGTTTAGGGTCCCCCAGTTTCTCAGTTCCCAAATCACTGCTTTTTCTCATGTAGATTAGTGGGAAGAAAGAAAGGCCCAGAGACAAAGCTAAATAGAAGCCGGGGACTTCTCTTTCTCCTGCCTAGCCCAATCTTGCCTTTATTAGGTGCACATGGCCAGAAAAGTCTGAAAAGGCTTCCCCCTCTCCTCACCCTTCCAGCTAATTTCCAGAGCAACTGTCCATCAATCTTTCTCTTCTATGGAAGCCTAGTCCCAGGGACCAAATGACGTACTCAGGGCTACAGAGAGGGACAATGGCAGTGCCTTACTTCAAACTTTCAGGCAATTTTGCAGGCAAGATCAGGAAATGAAAAAGTGGCTTCTGGTTCATGAGCAAGTTTTAGATGGGCTAAATATGGAGGCCCCAACTGGAACATGGCCAATGTGCTAGGAGCTAACCCCACATTGCTGACAAAAAGAGCACTCTAGGATCTTTATTGCCACTGGTGGCTAGGAAATTTCTTTAAAATCTCTTCCAAAAATAAATGCGTGAACAAGGCCAGCTCCAGGGGTTCAGTGTCCTTTTTCTTTGACTTCTCTTTCAGGAGTAAGGGTAATGGTGCTGTAGGGAGAGAAAGAAAATGGGGCCTCTGGTGTGCCACAGAGGGGCCGGCTCTGCCTCAGTGGTGGCTGGGGAGGAATTTGGAATGGGGAGCCTTCTTTTAACAAACTGTATTTAAGTGGCTCTTTAAGGGTTTATTGTGTTGGGTTTTTTTTTTTTTTGGTTTTTTTTTTTAATCCAACCCTTGTGAATATGTAGATTGAGGCCAGAAATTATTCACATTTGCAGAGCAATTTTCTCAGCAACATCTCGAGTCCTCGTAGCCATTTAAGGACTTAGATAGAGGTGGTTACACAAAAGAATCTGGAAGGTCGGATGTGTAGATGAAGAGATCTTTATTAGTTGTGTGTTATCTCACCTAAAGGAAGATCCAACTTGGAAAATGAGATATCCTGGGTGTGGAGCCATGTTGGGGGAATAGGGGGAGGAGTAGAGGGAAAGCAACAGGGGAAACAAGGGAAGAATATAGCCAGGGAGGTTGTTAGCTCTCCTTTCCTCAATGGTCTTCTGGCAGCAAGAAGATTGGGTATCAGCTACAGTCTCACAAAGAGACAGACTGCTCCTTAGCCTTGGTAGACCCAACTTTTCCAAGTTAAACCAAGTCTCTAGCAATGTGGGAATGAATGCCGGGGGTTCTGTGTGTTCCACACTAAAGCAACTCATGGATTCAGGCAAAGATCCTCAATGGGCTTTCTAGGGAAGAGGTAAGTTCTGGCTCAGGCCCATCTGGTTGGTGCCCTATCTCTGATGTCAGTCAGGAAACCACCTGAGAAGGGCAAAGGAAGACCCTGTCTTCCCCACACAAAGAGCATTTCCCTTTCTATTAAAGGACAGAAAGGAAAAAAAACATACGTAGAGCAGAGACAATCTGCTGCAAATATTCAGAGAAGCCTAAGACATAAGTGGGGTTTGTTTATTTCTTTTAACTATCCCAAACAGATAGGTGGCCAGGATTTTGTCCCAGGGTTCGATTTTATTTGAAGGTTAGCTGCTAGCATCTGTACTTCACTAAGGAAGAAGGTAGGTGATAGAATCTGGTGGTTGGGCAAAGCATAATGATAAGGCAGACCCTCATTCTAGCTGAAGGAGTTCACCTCCAGATTTTTCTCATGGAGTTTCTTCAGTGAGGTGGGAAGACAGTGAGCTAGGAATATCCTAGGTCTGGACTGGGGTTGGGAAGGATGCCCAGTCCTGACCTTCTTCTCCCTCTCCCTAGCTCAGGATCCAGACCATTGAACTGTACTCCTCCCTGCAAACAACACTTCAGAGCCCTCTCCTCAACACATTCTGTCCGAGAAGAGGCAGAAAACTATTGAACAGCTTGAGGTCCAGAATAGTCTTCTCCACGCCCCACGTCCTCCCCTGTCCCCACTCAATCTTCCCTAATCAACCTCTAGGAGTAGAACAGGCCCTTCGGGCCAGGGAAAGGGAGAGAATAAGAAACTTGGTCACAGCCCATAGCCTTGGAGGGATGAACTGTGAGGATGTGTTGAAAGTATGGTGAGGGAGAAGGATGGAAGAGAAATTAAATACAAATACAAAGAAATTAAATACAAAGAATGCTTCAGGGGACCAATGGAAAAACATACTATCAATTACAGAGATATAATAGATTTATTATATAGAATGACATATACATATATGTGTTGTTGTTGAGTTTCAGTATTTCAGTTATTTCAGTAGGGTCTGATTGTTTGTGACCCCATTTGGGGTTTTCTTTGCAAAAATACTGAAGTGGTTTGCCTTTTCCTTCCCCAATTCTTTTTTTTATATATGAGGTAATCAGAGCAAAGCGACTTGCCCAGAGTCACACCGGTAGTGTGAGGACACTAGGGCAGATTTGAGTTCATGAAGGGACTTTCTCTCTTTCTCTTGATAGATAGATAGATAGATAGATAGATAGATAGATAGATAGATAGATAGATAGATGGATGGATGATATAAATATGTGTATTATTGTTTGTCCTTCATTTTCAAAGGGAATCATTTTCATTATAGGGTAATGTCTTGACTTGTACATAAATTGGATTTAAGTAAAGCAGATTTGCACAAAGTTGTCAGCCTCTCTCTGTTTTCCAGAGTCATTTGAAGTTCAGTGGCAAGACAAAAGTCAGGGGTGTATGGGTGTTCAAGGAGGACCCACACCTCTGGTATAAGGGTCTGCCTAACTGTTTTCAGAGCCGTGTATCCACCTTCACCCAACTCTCACCTAATGGCTCCAAGAAGTTGTAGCACACACATTGACCACACTCCAGTAAACCACATCTGCAAATGGGCTAAACTAGGTTGCAGGGCCACAGATCCATCATTAAGTTGGCGGGGGTAGGGGTAGTCTACACCAAGCATGTGAAGACTTCCCCTGGTAGAGTGAGCAAATGAGAACAATATATTCCAATAGCCATGAAGGCAGCTGAAGCAGACACTTTGGAGTGCCTAGAGCTTGACCAGACATCAAAGTCACCAAGATCATCCACTGCATACAAAGCAATCACGACTCATTCTGACTTTCAAATTGCCATATATAAAAATATATGAAACATATGATATAATGAATGATATTTACATATATTGGAAATATAGTATATATATATATATATATATTCATATGAATATGTGTGTATTGAAGGTTAGAAAAAATGTTGAAGGAATTTGTTTTGCTTGACCTCATATTTGTTACAAGGAATTTGTTTTCTTTTCCCCATTGGGTAGGGAGTTGGGAAGAAGAGAAAATAGATTTATGTTCATTTAAAACAAAAAGGAGTTGGGATTGTCCGTATGGATGTGAACTGCTGCCTGTACTTTCTGATAAGATCACTATATTATTAGTTTTAAATGGTTGTTTTACTTTATTATAAGAAACTTCTCATAAAGTAAGAATAATCAGTAAATATTTGCAATGTAAAACTAAACACATCAATAAAACTTTTTTTTTAGAAAAAGAAAGGATGTGACAATTCATTGACCTTCAAGTCCACTCAACCATAAGCATCCCCAGACCAAAATTTCCTTCCCAAAATTTCCCCATTCTCATGTACGTATCACTTTTCTTGGTATAGCTCCAGCACTGTAGCATAATGCTTGACATATGGCGGCCACTTAATAAATACTTACTCAGTCGTTCAAGACCACCTTCTTCTCCCCTCCCACCCATCAAGCTCCTGGTCACATCTGAATCAAGTTTTTAAGGTGTCTCTGCAGCCCAAGATGCTGAATCAGCTTCTCTCCCTCAGAAAGGGAGCTAGTCTGCAGATGACTCAGCAGGATCTCCAGCATTCTTCGTAACAAACTCAGCTGGAACCATTCTCCTTGAATATATCATGACAGTAGCTGAAAAATCAGGGGAGGCTTAGCTAGTCCCTGTGTTACCCTAATCTCTGCTTACACTCTAAAGTTTCTCTCAATGAACAATTTTCCATAACTGTACTAGGCTGCTGAATTACATGCTATTGTTTTCATTGAGCCCCAATCCACCAGCAATTATTTGTTAAGTACCTGCTATATGCCCTGGGCACTGTGTTAAGAAGGCAAAGGTATATATATATATGTGTGTGTGTGTGTGTGTGTGTGTGTGTGTGTGTGTATGTATGTATGTGCATACATATATATCATTATATTTTCCCCAATTACATGTAGATACAACTTTTAATAAACATTTCCCAACATTATGCACTCCATGTTCTTTCTCGTCCTCCTGCCCTTCTCTCTCTCCAAGACAGCAGGTAATATGATATAAATCATATATGAGTTATCATACAATACATGTTTCCATGTTTGTCATGTTGTGAAAGAAAATATATTGCTTATACAGGGAAAAGTCCATAAAGGAAATAAAGTGAAGAATGGCATGCTTCAATTTGCATTCAGACTCCATTAGTTCCTTTTATGGTGGTGGCTAGCCCTTTTTTGTCTTAAGTTCCTTGGAGTTGTCCTGGATCCTTACATTGCTGATAATAGTTAAGTCATGCACAGTTGATCACTGAGTACAATTACTATATACAATGTTGTCCTGGTTCTGCTTACTTCATTTTGTATCAGTTCATGTAAATCTTTGCAAAGTCAAAAATTAAGCATCCCTTGACCTTGAGAAGCTCACTGTCCATCACTGAAAATGAATGGTATGCACCCATAATGGAATTTGAAAAATAGAAACAATATAAATACTAAGTATTGAGGTAAGGAAGATGGGAAGAGGGGAGCTGAAGCTTATCAGAAAAGGCCTCGTGCAGAGGATGGGACTTGAGCTGAACTGTTAGGGGAACCAAGGGTTCTAAGAAGTAGTTTGCTAAAGAACTACATTCAGGCATGAGGCATGCATAGCCAATGAAAGAATAGTGTTAGAGGGGAAGAGAGAGGAAGGGGTGTAATATAGACAAAGAAGGAGTTTTGTAAAAGGAAAGCATTGTGGTTTTTGTAATTTTTCCATTTTTCTATTTTGATACATTGTTATAATTTTTAGATAAGTTTGTTTTGTGTATTAGATTAGTATCACAGTTTGATTTTTAATAACTGTTTTTACATAAGTTTTGTATTTACATTTTGAATTTTTATTGTATTCTTTTATACTTTACATTTTATATTTGTATTTTGGAAATTTGTTTTGTTTTGTTTTTGCAAATGTTTGCATTTTGTTTGGATCTTTGTAACCCTTTCCTTTCTTTCCCTGGTTTAAATTCCTTAGCTTAAGGTAGTATAAGGGGTAGCATAAGATAGGGAAGTGTAGGATGTTTGTTATTTTGGAGTAAGTATACTAGAATGTTGTGTACAGGGCTCAATGAGAAGGCCAGTCTAGGTACATCATAGAGAATGTGAAGGAGAGCCATGGAGAAAGCCTGGAGAAGTGGGCTAGAGCCAGAGTGTAATGGGTTCCATTGTCAGAGAGTAGATTTGATTCTAGAGGCAATGGGGAGCCTCTGGGCTTTATTGAGTAGGGCAGTTAAACATGGTCAGACCTGTGCTTCAGGAATCTCAGTTTTGCACCTGTGAGGACAATTGATTAAATAGAGAGAAAGAGACCAATTTAGGCATTGCAACAGTCCAGACAAGAGTCGATGAGGCCATGAACTAGAACCCTAGTCATGTGAGTGGAGAGAAGGAAATATGTATGTGTGAGAGAGATGTTGAATAAAATCAACACAACTAGGAAACTGATTGGCTCTGTGGGATGAGAGAAAGAATGGTTGTCCTCCCACGGCCAATGCCAAGAATGTCTTTGAGTTTATTTTTTAGGTTCTCATATCTATTTTCCATATCTGTTCATTCCAGTAGACTGTAAGCTCTTCTTAAGTAAGTACTAAAGAGATCATAGACTGAGTATTGAAAGAAAGAATAAAAGTCATCTAGTCTGACCCCCTCTTTTTTACAGATGAAGTAACTGAGACCCAGAAATACTTAGACTTGCCCAAGGTCACACAGTAAATGGCAGATAGAATTTGAAACCAAGTCCTCTGACTCTATATCCAGAACTCTTTTCTCTGTTCCACTTAATTTCTCAAAGAAACTTGATGGGTAAATGTCTTCTCCCTGCCTCCCACCCCCCACCTCTGCCCAGCACAGTGTTCTCTACACAGGAGAACTTAACTGAATGTTGGTGACTCTGAGTCATCCAGAACTACCCACTGATCCCTATAGAGTTAAAGCTTTGCCTTCTCAGTTCCTCGAAGGCATTCGCCAACACCCTTCAAGCCACACAATTCCCCCAAAGTTTTAAACCAGTGTTGTTTAGTCACACATTGAGGATGTGCAGAATAAGAAAATCTAAGATCAAGCTACAGACCTTGAAATCAGAAACAGAAAGCTCAAAACTGGAAATCTCAAGTGCTAATTCTCTGGGCCTCAGTTGTTTCAAGAATGTAATCCCCACGTACACAGAGTCCTAGTTTACAGATGAGAATAAATTGCTTTGACATTTGGGGGGTGGTGGTTGTTTGTTTTGTTTTTATTACAAGTCTATGATAGTGACTTTATCCTTTTGCAAACTCTAAAAAGAATTCTAGGCAGGACCTTTGGCGAGCCTGCACTTTCATTTTGTCTTACTTCAATTGTGTTTTCAGTTTTTGCTTATATGGTTCTCAACTCCTAATTATAATTATAATTTTCCACGAAGGCTCCTATGAGCTTCCATGAAAAGGGTGATATGAATAGAGAGCTGCTTGGGCTGATTGGCACCTTGGCAGAGGTTTAACACACAGCCCTTTGGAAACTGTGCAGCTGCTGTAGTGAAGACTATAATAAATAACCATGGTCAAGTGGTTTGCCATGAATGGCCCATTGCAGTCTTGCTGGGGGCTTATGAAGTAGGGCAGGATGATTCAGGAGGCCTGCAAGGCAGTCATAGCAAGATTGTCAGCCCCCAGCTATAACTGCTCTCTCCCTCTCTCTTCCTTCAATTTAAAACTGTTAAATGGCATTCATGTAAGGGTGTGTTGCCCCTAGAAAAGTGGATGAGAGTGAGCAAGATCTACCTGACAGCAGAGCCACACTTGAGGTGGGTCCTGTAGAGGCTGGGATGCCCAATGGAGAAAATACAAGGCAGTTCTCTACAGTCTTTCTGTACCATCTGTTGGGGTAAACAATGGGCAGGCTTTAGTGGGGGAGATTTCTAGAGGAGCAAAGCAGGGGTGGGGAGGGAGGAGGTGGAATCCTGAAACCATACTAGAGCCATGCCTTTCTGGAAATGCTCCTCACTCTCCTTTCCCTCTTAAGAAATGCTGTTATCTCTCCTATCCTACTTTTCTATCAAAGTTTTGCTCTCCCAAGCTAAGTAATGGGTAGGTAGGTGCTTCAGTGGAAAGATTGATGGACCTGAATTCAAAATCTGATCTGAGATACTTCTTAGTTATGTGAACTTGGACAAGTCACCTAACCCCTATTTACATCAGTTTCCTCAATTATAAAAGAGACTTAAAAGCACCAACGTTGTTGTAAGGATCCAATGAAATCATATTTGTAAAATGCTTAGCACAGGGGCTGGCACATAGTAAGTACTCAATAAATGTATTATCTTACCAAGCTGCTTACAGTTTCCTAAGGAGCAAAGAAAGTGGGGGAATGAGTTAGTGGGGCAAGGTGTGCCTGGAAGGATCAAAAGATCTTGCTTCCTGCTAAACTACTTGCCCTGAATCATGGGACCTAGGGTTGGTGCCTCTTTGTCCAACAAGTAGGTCAAATTTCAAGTCTAACTAAAAGTACACTGGCTTGGGAGTGGATTCATGGATTTTAATTCTTGCACAAATTCTGTTGGCTCTGTACCCAAATCTGTAAAATAAAATAATTGAATTCAATGGTCTCTAAAGCCCCATTTTTGATATTTGGTCTACAAATGAGCCTTCTTATTTTCCTCCTAAGTTTTACCCTCCATGACTTCTCAGACCTGCCTGCTAATGAGAGGAGGACTGAGGGAGTGGGGAAAGGATAGAATGAAAGTGCCTGGGGTTGGGGTCAGACTGATCAGTTGTTTATGCTGAGTCAAAAGACAAGGGACTCTTGCTCTGGAAGAAATAGTGTCCTGGGGAATGGCCAACTACTTAGGTTGAAAAACAGAAGACCCTTTTGCTCTTATACTCACTCAGGTTCAATTTCTTCCCTATAAAATAAGGTGGATGGGCAAGATGATCTCTAGGGTACTTTTAGTCTCTAACAGCCTATGAAGCTATGAGATTTGGATGCAAATGGCCTCTACTTCAGGTCATCCTCAATCTTTTTAAGAATAGAATGTGCCTTTTTTTTTGAGCATGCAATTTCTTTCTCTCCTTTGGGGTCTTGGGTTCTCCCTTTGTAAAATGAAGAAATTGTATTTGATGATTCCCTATGGTCTCTTCCAGAACTAACATATTCTTTCTGAGAACTTTAGGAGGTAGGGTCTTTAAGTTTTCTATCCCAGATATTACTGCCACTCCCACTCCCAACTACAACCTTCCCTCCCCCCTCCCAACCAGCAATCAAGCTTCTAGATGCCAAGTGTGAAGAAGCAATTAGCCTCAGTATCTAGTAAACAGGAATAATTCCTTTCCTGGGGCCTCAGTTTCCACCTCTGTGAAATCAAAGAGGAACATCCTTTCTTAGTTTAGCATAATGCATTGAGAGTTAATTTGAGGGGAATGGTGGAAGTAATTTGAGTCCTCTTTCAGCACCCTCCCCCAAAGCATCTATATGTGTGTTATGAGTTACTTCTCCTCTCCTCTCACCTCCCCTCTGTCTCCATACCTTTGTATTGACTGGCCCTTATGCCTGGAAAACAAATGTTCTTCATCTTTGCCTTTTAAGATATTTCCTTCAAAATTGATTCCCACCATCTACTACATAAAAAGTGTCAGATTCACAGTTCACAGCCCACCCACAATACACTCAAATATGGCCAGAACCAGATTGAAATGTAATTGAGAAATATTTAATGCAATACATGTAGTGGAGCTGTCCCCCACATTTAGCAGTGGGGTATTGTTGTGTGACTTGAAGGGAGACAGAATAGATATCTCCAGCCTTTTCTCCCCCTACCTTCTCCAAGAGATACTTTAATTCCTGCCAGGAAGAGAATCAAGAGATTGCAGCCAGAAACTTAGCCACTCAGTTTTCCTCAGAGAGTGGGGGTACCAGAATAGAATTATATCTGTCTGCTCCCTTGAATATTATTAGCCTAAGTGATGTAGTCTTCAGGTTCATGCTAAACTCATGACTGCTATTCAATAATGGGGAAAGGAATACTCAAGTTTTATATCCAAAATTTGACTCTCTTCCCACCAAACACAAGTTCTAAATTGAACACATAGAGCAAATAGAAAAGAAACTAAGTCCATAGCAAAACAGAATTCAGAGAAAGTATCTATAGGAGAAGATATACCAGACAATACAGAAGGAAAGAACTCTCCCTTTGGGTGTGATAGAGTTCAGCTCAACCAAGAGAGAGTCCCAAGATCTCACCCAAGGAAAAATTTCCTGGAGTTACAAGTGTAACAACCTGGGAATAGGAACATGACAGAGACTGTTAGCTCCTTTCATGTTGGCTTCTTTCCTGAGTCTTATTCACCCTTTAAGAGCTTGAAGTGGCATTGACATCATCCATTTTCTCTCTCAGAGCTGGAAGCCAGAAACACCCAAAGTGTATGCAAAGCTGGAATAGATTCAAGAGACCTGAAAACTGCCAAGACATGAAGAAAATGAAGAGATTGGAGCTCTCCTCTTTCCTACTTTTGCCCAATTCTTCCCACCTCTCACAAGCATAGAGCATTGTTCTTCACCAATGAGGAGAAAGTCCAATACCAGTGGGCTTTGGTCTTAGGTTAAATAAATAAAACCCAATAGAACACGGTGATTTTCTAAGTCAATAGGTGACCAATAGGGATCTTTATGTGTAGTTTAGTGGCCGCTATTCCTATCTGAGTTTAAAACATCACAACTTTGAATGAAATTTTTCTTCTCTTCTCCAACTGCATTCTCTTCCTTTCATGCCCCACTTCTAACTATTTTGTCCTTAATAAATAAAATTCAGCAATAGGCAGCATGGTGAAGAGAACAAAGATCTAGTCTTAAAGCCAAGAACCCTGGATTCAGATCCTGTCTCTGAAACCTCTTGCCTGAGGGACCCTAGAAGGATATAAATTAACCTCCAAGCAATTCTCTTAAACTCTAAGGCAGTGATTCCCAAAGTGGGTGCTACCGCCCCCTGGTGGGTGCTGCAGCGATCCAGGATAGTGGGGATGGCCACAGGTGCATTTATCTTTCCTATTAATTGCTACTAAAATTAAAAAAAATTAATTTCTAGAGGCCTAAGTAATATTTTTTTCTGGAAAGGGGGCGGTAGGCCAAAAAAGTTTGGGAATCACTGCCTAAGGCAAGGAAGGTATTGATGTGCAATAGAAGAGGAGTATTCCTCTGGGGAATTCATGATTCCAAGTAAATCACAGGACTAGCCCCTATTCCTAGAATATATAAACACACAGTATTTATGTATGTGTGTGTATATACATACGTACAAAAATGTGCATACATAAAAATGTCTATGTATATACGTATGTATACATGTGTGCACATGCACACACAAACACATACCCACAGTGTGTTGTTCCCACTGATGGAGGCTAAGCTCCTTGAGAGCAGGGGCTATTCCATATTTGTTTTGATATTCCCATCACCTAGCACATTGGAGATACTTATGAAATACTTGATGACTGATTGGTATTAATGTGACAAAATGTAGTCAAGACCCCTTTAGAGAGTGACTCATTATGACACTGGTTTGCTTTTACCACTGGCAAGGGCATGTGGGCATGTGTCTATGTGGCATGATATGTAGGGACTCAGAAGTTATTTCTGACAAAATAAACAAACAAAAAAATCCCATTCCCATACATTGGCTCTTGAAACTGAGTTCTCTGGGAATAAGCCACTGTCTTCTCCCAATGATCCTCTTAAATTCAAGTCATTTGGGAATGGTTTAAGTCATTCAGTACTTAATGTGAATTATTATATTAATTTTTCCCCTATGGCATAAAGGGAATTTGACCACAATAGGACACTATGATCTATGAAAGGTAAATGGATGTGGAAAGATGGGTGTCCAAAAATTAGTCAATCAGCTGGTCCAGGTCGCCTCCCCAGGGAGTAAAATGGAGGTAGTAGAGTTCTCTGTAAAGGATTATCTTCCCTAGGTACTGGCATTTTTTCTCTGAACCCCCTTTTCCCCATTCTGTCCACTGCTGCTCAGTATGCCAGTTCAAATATACTATTAAGTGTTACTACAGCATGGGAGGATTTAAACATACAAACTATATATACAGTCATGGTAAATATATGCTTGATCTCCTGTTACTCTGCCCTTTGGCTCAAGTTTAAAGCACCCAACAATCCCTTGGAGGCACTCTCTGTCATCACTCACCCTTTACTTTGCCAGCCCTTCCTGTAGGCTCTGTTGGATCTTGGTTTTACAGGTTAGTGTACTGATCTGCCCTGCTTTGACCCTGTAGCTTCAGATTGAACTATTCCTTTTATCACTATATTTGGTCTAGAAGGGCATGGTCCTTTCTATTTGGGGATCCAGATTTTCCATCTTTAATTTCTTATCAGTTGCCATCCTAAAAGCCACCTTTTGCATTTCCTGGATAATTATCAAGAAATCCAAGAGAAATAACAGCAAGGGATTTCATCTAGTGAACGGTTGTTAAAAAAAAAAATAAGTTGGATGTAAGAAAGGGACCTAGTTGTCAGAAAATCTAGTAGAGAAAAGGAAAACTGCCAGAAGGACCAGAAACACAGAAATCTCAAGTCTGTGTGTCACGAATCTTTTCTTCAAGAAAAGAATTGGGACATGCTGAAAATAGCCCTGAACAGTATACCAAAAGATGAAACTGACTAGATCTAATTCAGTCAGCATTGATTAGCCAACTACTATGTGTGAGATGAGTAGCCAGGTGTTGCAGGGGATAGAGTCCCGGAGTCAGGAAAACTCATCTTCCTGAGTTCAAATCTGACCTCGGACCCTTACTGGCTGAGTGACTCTGGGCAAGTCACTTAACCCCGTTTGCTTCCGTTTCCTCATCTGTAAAATGAATCAGCAAAGGAAATGGCAAACATTTCAGTATCTTTGCCAAGAAAACCTTAAATGGGGCCATGAAGGGTCAGACATGACTGAAAATGGTTGAACAAGAATTAGCCCCAAGAAGCCTCACAAAGTAAGGCAAGGAAAAAAGGATTATTATCAGAATTCTCTCACAAACAGTTTCAAATGGTGACTCCAAAATCCAACAATTCAGTTCTCCCAGGATCGCAATTAAAATCTCTTAGGAGTTCTCCTCAGAATGACTTCTCCACAGAATAAGAGTTAACTCAGTTCCAGTATTTTCAGGAAAAAAAATACAGGTTCTATAAAGAGAGAGAGAGAGAGAGAGAGAGAGAGAGAGAGAGAGAGAGAGAGAGAGAGAGAGAGAGAGAGAGAGAGAAAGAGAAAGAGAAAGAGAGAGAGAATCCACAAGATTCTAGCCTCTTTTTCTTTAATATTCAATAAAAGTCCAAAGTCTCCAAGTGGGTTTTTTTAAGAGGCAGTTATATCCTTCCCCATTAACAAAAAATTTTCACTCCCTGAAAAATCATTTGGGGTATACCATACAAAAGCAATCTTTTCATATATCTCTAAATAACTCACTAAATCATTCACTACAGTAGCTGATCCAAACTTATTCATCCCTACTCAAACCTTGCATGGCTCTTCTTCCCCCTCCTGAGAATCTTGCATCATATTTTACTGAAAAAAAAATTGAGTTCATTTGCTGAGAAATACCTCTTCCCTTCTCCTCATCTCACACCACCCAGATGCCTTTTGTCACAATCTCCTCTTTCATGCCTGATTTTCATGAAGAAGTGACCCTTCTCCTTGCCACGCCAAACCTCTCTACAGGCACAAGTGATCACATTTCATCAAATTTCTAGAAGATTGTTCCTTGGTCATCCCCACTCTCTTACTTAATCTCCCATCTCTATTGTCTAATAACTGCTTCTCTACTGCCTATGAATATGTCTATGTTTCTTCCATCCTCAAAGATATCCTCATTTGATCCCTTCATTTCTGAAAGCTATCATTCCATATCTCTTCTGCCTTTAGTGGCTAAACTCCTTGAGAAGTCCATCTACAATAGATGCCTCCTTTCATTTCATTCTCTTATTAACTGTGATCAGTTTGGCTTCCAGTCTCATTATTCAACTGAAACTGCTTTCCTCAAAGTTAGTAACAATTTCTTACTTGCCAAATCTAATGGTCTTTTCTCAACCCTCATTCTTCTCAACCCTCTTCAGCCTCTCCTTCATGCTTTGTTCTATTTTTTTTTTCAGGTTCTTTTCTCTTCCTGGTTCTCCTCCTACCTGTTTGATGACTATTTTCTATCTGCATGTAGGTCATTCCCAATAAAGGTGAATGTACCAAAAAGTTCTGTCCTGGGCCATTTCCTCTTCTCCCTCTATACTATCTCACCAGTTCCCATTGATTCAATTATTCTCCCTATGCAGATGATTCTCAAATCTACATATCCAGGACTAATCCTTCAACTGACCTCCATTCTCTCATTTCCAGCTGACTATTGGACATTCAAACTAGATGTCCTCTAGGCATCTTAAACTCAGTAAGTGAAAACTAGATGCATTATCTTTCCCTCCAAATCTTTACCCCTTCCCAAATTCTCTATTACTATCTGTGACACCACCATCTTCCCAGTCCCCCAGGACCACAACCTGGGTGTCGTACTCCACTCTTTGTTCTCTCTCACCTCTCCCATATCCAATCTGTTGCCAAGACCATCAATTTTACCTATGTAACATCTCATGCATGTTCTTTATTCTTTCCCTTGACACTGCCACTGCACTGGTGCAAGTGTTCAAAACCTGACACCTAGACTATGGTAATAGTCTTTGCTGGCTGATCTTCCTACCCACTCCAATCTGTCTTCCAAAGTGATCTTCCTAAAATTCAAGACCAACCATGTCACTGATCCTCTCCCATTCAATAAACTTCAATGGCTCCCTATTACCTCCAGGATAAAATATTTCCATCCAATGTTCAAAGTCCTTCCTAATCTGAACCTGTCTTATAGATTGAAACCCTTCCCCCTCATACTCTTCATTCTAGTGCCACTCACCTTCTTATTGTCCTATTTACAAGACATTCCATCTCTGGACTCTGGGAATTTCCTCTAATTGTCTCCCTTGCCTAAACTGTTCTCAATCCTCATCTCTACCTCTGGCTTCCCTAGTTTTCATGTTAAAATTCCACCTTCTAGAGGAAGTCTCTCTTGATCTCTCCTCTCTGTCAGTTTTTATCAATATATCCTGTTTATACAAAGTTCTTTGAATTTCGTATCACCCATTAGACCAGGGGTCAGCAACCTTTTTGGCTGTGAGAGCCATAAACGCCACATTTTTTAAAATGTAATTTTGTGAGAGCCGTACAGTGCTCACAGTGCCGCTCCTGTAACAGCGCCTGAAAAAAATTGACTTTATGGCTCCTGCAGAAAGAGCCATATCTGGCCCTCAAAAGAGCCAGATGTGGCTCAAGAGCCATACGTTGCCGACCCCTGCATTAGACTGTGAGGTCCTTGAGAGTAGGTACTTGCTTTTAGCCTTCTTTGGATCCTCAGCACTTAGCACAGAATTTGGCACATAACAAGAGCTTAATAAATGTTTATTGATATCCAACAAATGTATCATAATCAAAGCACCTCTTGACAGGCTGCTTCAATAACTAAAAGTCAAACTATATCTAGGACCTAATACATGTACAAATCCCAATAGGACACGGATATCCAGTATTTGGAGTCAAGCGAATAATTCTGAAAAACAAGAAAAATGCAACATAAGCAATAGCAATCAGTCTACATAATAGCAGTATATGCTTGGCAGATTGGGTGTTGATTTACATAGCAAAGAGGCAAATACATCAATGAGGCACCCCATAATAGTAATAGTCTATTGCATAGAGAAACATGAGACTCATATGCAAGCAATGGACCAGTTGCTTAAGTAATCACTTGTTTCTTTTGCAAAATCATAAATTAGCCTAGTGATGAATCAAGGAGTTCTAATTGTTTTGTGAGTGACTGATCTTTTATATCCGTAGCTAACTTGGATAATGGCATAGGCTGATAATCGATATCCTCCATCTAGAGCTCTGCGTTACTGAACCTGAATTTGTTGCTGCTATGAGCTGGCTAGCAGCATTTTTCAGTTCTACAGATTATGTCTATGCCTTAGAGGTTTCTACAGTTGGAGTTTCAAGCAGGAAACGTATGAGTCAATCAATCAATAAGCTTTTTTCATAACCTCTGGGTTATTCATGTTTTGTTTTGTGCCCCTTGGGATATAAAAAGAGGCAAACGAGTCTCTACCCTCAAGTAGCTCATAATCTAACTGAGAGAAATAACATGCTAATAATATATATACAAAGCAAGCTACAAAGAGGGTAAGTAGGAAATAATGGAAGGAAGACACTAGAATTAAGAGGTGTTGGGGAGAGCTTCCTATCGAAGGTGGGAGTTTTAGTTCTAGGCAAATTTAATTGCATTTCCAGATATGAAATCAACTCAAAACAACAGCTTTTCTAGAACTCTCTCTGTTAATAAAGGAAGTAAACTGAGTTTCAATATTATTGAGCACATTTCAATTTTAAAATGTCTTCCTTTCTAATGGATTATTTTGTTTTAAGGTAAAAATTCATTATCATCTCTCTTTCTTTATATCAAAAAGATGACTATCTTGATTTCTTGTAAGTATGTGTCTTTGCTCTACCTACCTTACTTTCCAATTCCTTCTTTAGCACAGATAGCTCTCCTTCAAGCTCTTCAATCTATGATCTAGTTTCTGTTTCAGATGCCACCAATATTCTTCAGAACCCCAAAGTTTCTCAGTAAAATTTTCATCTTGCTTTAGTCCTTGGTAACAAACTCAGTAACTCAGTTCTCATGTTGTCATTTATTTCTCAGTGATGGTTCTTTGGGCATCAGCTTCCTCCAAACCCAATGAAAATTCTCTCCATAAGTATACCTGCCATAGCTATGGCCAGCTAGCTTACATTTGTGAGACAGTTAGATGGTGAAGTAAATAGATCACTGGGCCTGAATTCCGAAAGACCAGAGTTCAAATTTGATCTCAGACACTAATGGTGTGACCCTGAGCAAGTCACTTAATCCCTGCCTATTACTGAACATGGAAATGGCAAACCACACAGAAGTTTATCCAGAGAAACCCCATGGGCAATTGGCCCAGTCACAATGGAACAGCCACAAGACTTCATATTTAAAATAGAAAGTCATCTGCCCCTCTGATGCTAGCTTTTAAATGATGTTTTTCCACCAGACTGTTGTGATCACCATCCTTTTGGCCTTTTGTCTCCCCAAGGAGAATGACTGTTCATGGTTTCATTTTTAAAAGATTCTCTGTAAGCATTTACCTTTGTCTTATTAGCATAGTTCTCTTAATGTGTTTCTGTGATCTTAGAGAAGATGTCCCATGACTAGTCAAAGTTGAGTTGTTCTGATTTGGGTTACCTAGTACATACCCTCAGTCCATTGTTTCAATACTTTGGCTTTTTCTGTCAACTATATACACTAGTCAGGGGTTTTATTTTCTTGCTATGGAAATTGCACTTAGATGTACTGTTAGATGTCTGGCCCATCCTTATAGTGTCCTGCCCTGTTGGGTCAAGTTGTGTTTTTGGTCTCAGATTGTAATCCTATAGACTTTTTCCTTTTATTGTTGTTCAGTTGGTTTTTAGTCATGTCTGACTCTTCATGACCCCATTTGAGTTTTTCTTAGCAAAGATACTGAAGTGGTTTACCATTTCCTTCTCCAGTTCATTTTACAGATGAGGAAACTGAGGCAAACAGTTTTAAATGACTTACACAGAGTCATCCATTGGGAAAGTGTCTGAGAATTGATATGAACTCAGGAAGAAAAAGCTTCTGGACTCCAGGTCCAACTCTATCCATTGTGCCACCTACCAAAAGTCCTTTTTCTACCTAAGCTATATATGATTGTAAAATGTAATATTATTGATATCACAGATTTGGAGGGGAATCATCTTCATGCTAAATGGTAATGCTAAAGCTAACAAATATCTCAGCATTTAGCACAGACACATAATGTTACCCTAGTTTTTACAAATACATGGATCTTGCCATGAGATTTTCAATTTGGGCCCATGATAATTTTTTGTGATGTTGGTTGTCGGCACTACCTAGGTATAAAATGTCTTCTTCTGACTTAGACATACCTCTCAGTTTTTCTCCTTGCAAGTCTTCTCTTTTCACATATAGTCGTTCAGTTTTCTAATCAGCTCCTCCTCAGATGGGTGCCCATATGTAGATCAATTTCACAGAACTTTCCATACTATCACTGAACTTTTACAGAATTAACTGGGTGTTTCAAAGAATGCTGAGTGATTAATTTCTCCAAGTAGTATTCTGCTAGCAATCACTTTACTTTTTCCCTAATTCCTTTTCAGCTATTTTAAATAATTCATAATGTCTGTGTTTTTGCATGCCAAATCTGCTTCTAAGATCAAGACGTTTCTGAATGTCTCACCACTCATGACACAACAATTCATTTTTAAAATGTCACCTTTCATTTTTCAAAGCAGAAAAACTAAATTCAGCAAATCAATAATGACCAATAACTGACCAACTGATTCTGCTCTAGACATGAAGCAAATAAAGCAAGGCAAATATGCACATTAGCAGCACATATGGCACGCACAGAATCTTATAACACAGCATGGTAAGATAATTTGCATTTATAATTCTATAAAACGTGGCAGGACAGCTAGTGACTCTATAGTGCATAGAGCACTGGATCTGAAGTCAGGAAGGCTCATTTTCCTGAGTGTAAATCTGGCCTCAAATACTTACTAACTGTGTGACCTTGGGCAAGAAATTTAACCCTGGTTGCCTCAAGTTTCCTCATCTGCAAGATGAGCTGCAGAAGAACCTGGAAATCCACTCTTTGTCAAGAAAACCCCAAAGGGAGAGTCAGACAGTATAAAACAATAACAATGACAAAATATGGCAAAATGATCTTGAGAGAGGAAATACTTGGGGAAAAAAATTTTTAAAGAAAATAAGAATAAAATTCAAAAGAATGCAAAATGGAAGTCTCTACACGTGGCATTTCTTTTAATTTTCACCTTCCATCTTAGAATCATACAGTTCCAAGTCAGAGGAACAATAAGGACTAGGCAATTGGGATTATATGATTTGCCTAGAATCACACAGCTAAGAAGTGTCTGAGGTCAGATTTGAATCCAGGACCTCCAGTTTCTGGGCTTTGCTCTCTATCCAGTGAGCCACCTAGCTGCCCCTTGTAGCCTGTTTTTGTTGCTAACTCACCTATACCAACCCTAGGTAAATGTATTGGTAAGGGGAGAGAAGTTGAAAACAAGATCTCTCAAGTACTTTCAGAAACAAATCGGTGCAGCTAGGTGGCTCAGTGGCATAGAGTTGGGAGATTCTGGGTTCTAATCTAGCCCCAGACACTGCCTAGCTGTGTGACCCTCTATTTATTTATATTTACTTGTATTGACTTATGTGACTCAAATTTGGAGGTGGGTGATGTATCTCGTATTTTCCTAGAGTAGGAGAGATTTTTTTTTGTTTTCAAGTACTTCTGAGGTAATTCCCATTCATACCTACTAGAAAATCATTGATTCTGATGGGAAAAATGAATAATGCAATGAACTAGTAGCAGACTGAAAGACAGGGTATTTTGATCTCCCAACATAAGTCAATACAAAGTCAATACAAAAAAGGATAATTTTAAGAACTGGGGAGTGCCAATAAATACAGGGAAGGGGAGGGCCCATAAAAGTTCTCTTGCAGTTGCTTAACTGTACCTTAATAATTGAGATAACTATTCACATGGAAGTAATTTTTAAATTAACTATTTGCTTTCACTCTTATCATCTATTTATTGGAGCAAAGTAAAGCATCAAAGAATAAAAAATATAAAAAAGGATATTATGGTGTGCAATTAAAAGAACTCTAATTTGGTGTTTTTAAATGAGTTATTGATACAAAAAAAAGTGGGAGAAAAGAATAACTATCAGTAGGGACCTTTTTGGCTTCCTACAGAAATTTTAGAAATGTAAAGCAATTGACCCTCAGGAGAATCTAGAAACCAACTCAGGTACCAAACACTTAATCTCCTTGACAAACAAAGAAATATGGTATTTGAAGGCAGCGCCAATTTAGAATATAAACTCTTCCCGAACATGATGGGGGAAATAAGTAGAGTCTCCTCTTTAAGCTTGGAGAAACGAGGAGGGGGAAATGATTTGAAAGAAAGCTTTGTATGAGACCCGATTATGCCAAGTCTGCCTCAATACACTTAAGGGTAAAACTGGAAGGACAAATAAAAATGGAAAATATGTCAGAATTTTTTTTCCTTTTTGACATCTCCAATTCTTAACACAGTGCTTGAAATACAGTAAGCATGTTAAATATAAATGATAAATGCTTATTGATTGATTGGGAGGAACCATGTTTCCATGAAGGAGTGTGAGGAAGAATTCTCAGGTGAAGGGGAGTTTGCTAACAGTGTTAACAGCTTTATGAAGGGGACAGGTAGATGGGTCAGTGAAGGAGATAGGAGGTCGTGGGTTCAAATCTGACCTGGGACACTTCCTAGCTGTGTGATGCTGGGCAAGTAATTTAATCCCCATTGCTTGATCCTTACTACTCTTCTGCTTTGGAACCAATACTTAGGATTGATGCTAAGACAGAAGGTAAGGGTTTTAAAAAGCTGTTATGATGTTAGTTCCTATAAATGAGAGTGGAGTGAAGGTTTAGAGATTGCCAGATGCTTTTGTACAAAAAGGATAACTAGATTATTCCATCTAAATAGTACAGTGAATAGAGTGTTGGGCCAAGAATCAAGAAGACTTGAGTCCAAATTCATCCTCTAACATTTATTAGCTATGTAACAAACAGGAAAATTATTTATCCTCTGTTTTGCCTCAGTTTCCTCAAATTTACAATTTGGATCATAATAGTAATTACTTTACATGTTCCAGGAATCAAATAAGGTAATATTTATAAATCACTTAACACAGGGTCTGGCACATAATATGCTCTTCTCAGATGCTAGTTAACCTCCTTACCCTATCCCATCTCTTCTCTGACCCCATAAGCATCTACTAATTAATTACAAAGCACCAGGCACTATGTTATATATTAGATACACAAATAATTAGCCCCCAAAGCCCCTATTATCAAGAAGCTTACATTCTAATGAAGGAGATAGCATATATATGTCCACATACACATTCAAAAACATAAATATATAAACACATATACATCCAATGAACACAAAGTAGATATAATGGTAATATCTATTTCTATTCTAATTATTCTAATCAATCATAACATGAATAAGCCTAAATATTTATGAATAGAGATGTTTTGCCTCTCCATGCCTTCGTAAGTATCTGATAAATAATATAATTAAATTTGCTTTTAGTTGTCTGATATTGGGGTAAAATCAGCCTGAAGAAAATGTTAAACGTTAAGTAGCACTTAAATGTGTACAGTGTACATCTTCTAAAAATGATATCTATATTTAGCTCTAATTTTTTTAAATAATGCATTATTTAAAATCTAATGACCCTATTGATCTGCTAGAATGCTACCCCTAAGGAAATGCCACCAGGAAGTAAAAGACAGAGGTGAACATTCCATATACACCAACATTTTCATAGCTGTCCTGATTATGGAGCAAAGAATTAGAACCCAATATTTAAAAATGAAGTCCGTGAATGCAGTAGGACATTACTTTTTATGATCTCTATGAAGAATTCAGAAAATCATGGAAAGAGTTATGGGGACTAAAGTAGAACAAAGCTGAAACAGAAAAACAATATACACAATGACCTCGATATTGTAAATAGAAACATTGGAGGCTGTGTGGTTGCTATGAACAAATTTACAGAGGATGAGAAAATGCACCTTCTTCTCTTTGCACAGTTGAGGAATTGTGGGTATGGAATATTGTCAGATCTCTGTGTTTAGATACTTCTTCTCTTTCCTCTTTTAGTCTTTCTTATAAAAGTTGTCTCTCTGAAGAAGGGATATATTTGGAAATGAAAATGATTTAAAACCAAAGATATAGCTTTTCCCCAAAAAATGGTGCTGAAGTCAAAGAAGGAAGCCCTTACCCTTCCTCCTACCCCAAAGACCCTGGCTTTCAGCTTGGAGATTTCCCCTTGGGTAAGATTGGGGTTTCTCTTTTCACAGGGATCTCATCTGCTCCCCCCAAAAAGAGCTCATTCACTCATGTATTTTCTTTTACATTCTAATCTGTAGAATTTCTCAGATTTCTGTTTGTTCTTTTCTTTGAGTTTATTTGTGTAAGAAGAGGAGGAGGAAAATGATTTTCATGAGCTTGGAGAAATATCTCCCCAAATAGACAAACCAAAAAACAGAGACCTTCCGGCTATACCTTATTCCTCTCCTTATTAACAAATGGCAGGATAAGCCAGATGGATTCTATCTTGAAAGAAGCCTCAACTGTTTTTGAGATTATTAACTGTATTTTCCTAAAGAAAGATCCCCCTAATCTTTATTGACTCCTGTGATTCCAAGATTTTCCCATCACCCACCCACCCATTTCTTTTCTTTTATAAAATGCTGTATAATCTAAGTCTGTACTGAGCTATGAAACCCAATGTATAAGAAGTTTCAGCCACTATAAGCCTGAACAGTCTTCCTTAGTCTTCTAATAAATCCTTTTATTTCCAGTTTGGCTACTTTTGACCCTTATTGGATGAGATTCTTACTGAGCTCTCATGAAACCCAGATTGTAGAAACTTCCATGACACTTGCCTTTTGCAATTTGTGACCATCTTTTGTGTAACCATTATTTAGTGGGAAGGAACTAAACTAGTGAGTGTAAAGTGAAAACCAATCTCCTTTTAACAATGATCAGAGGGGCAGCTAGATGGCTCAGTGGACAGATAGCCAGGCCTAGAGAGGTCCTGGGTTCAAGTATGGCTTGCTTTGTGACCCTGGGCAAGTCACATAACCTCCATTGCCTAATCCTTACCATTTTTCTATCTTGGAACCACTATGTAGTATTAATTCTAAGATGAAAGGTAAGAGTTTTAAAAAAAAAAAAGAGTGACCAGGGAAGTGACTTTCATTTTGAATCCTTCTCCCCAAATGTACACCTAGCCAAGAGATATTTGAGTGGGGTAGAGAGGTATAATTCTGGTCTGATACCTGTCTTGGAGATAGGTGGGAGAAGGAATAAGTGTCCAGCCATACCTCTTGTGCCAAAGTAGAAATAGCAGTTATCCCTAGAGAAAAATTTGGACCAGATTTCAGAGATATCTACCCATGCTGCCCAAGAACCAAACCTGTATGTTTGGACAAAACTTGTGGATATATTTATCTTATACTTATACTTGTCAGCATCTACCCTTACTCCTGCCAATAAAAGCACTCCAACACATAGATACACACACACACACACACACACACGAATGCATGCCCACATGCACAGATTTAAATAAGTAGCTGGAACAGATTCGTATGCTTTTTTTTTTTAATTTTAAACCCTTAACTTCTGTGTATTGAGTTATAGGTGGAAGAGTGGTAAGGGTAGGCAATGGGGGTCAAGTGACTTGCCCAGGGTCACACAGCTGGGAAGTGTCTGAGGCCAGATTTGAACCTAGGACCTCCCGTCTCTAGGCATGGCTCTCAATCCACTGAGCTACCCAGCTGCCCCCTCATATGCTTTTGCTTCAAATGAAGGAAGGGGTAGCAATCATAATCTCAGACAAAGTAAAAGCCAAAGTAGTACTAATTAAAAGAGATAACTAGGGTAACTATATTTTGTTAAAAGAAACCATAAACAATGAAGGAACATCAAAAATTTCTCAATAAATGTCATTGATAAAAGCCTCAATCCCCATTTATAAAGGGAATTCAGTCAAATTTATAAAAACAAGAGCTTTTCCACAATTGATAAAAAGTTGAGGGCTATAAACAGGAAGTTTTCAAAAGAAGAAATTAAAACTGTCTATAGCCATATGAAAAAATGCTCTGAATCACTATTGATTAGAGAAATACAAATTAAAACAACTCTGAGATATCATCTCACACCTATGAGAAATAATAAATGCTGGGGGAGATCTGGTGAAATTGGAACATTAACAAACTGGTGGTGGAGTTTTGAACTAGTCTGACCATTCTGGACAACTATTTGGAATTATACCTAAAGGACTATAAAACTATACATACCCTTTGACTCAGCAATACCACTACTAGGTCTATATTCCAAAGAGATCAACGATGGAGGAAAGGACCTATATGAAGAAAAGTATACATAGCAGCTCTTTTTGAGGTGGCAAAGAATTGGAAATTGAGGGTAGCAATTGGAGAAAGGCTGAAAAAGTTGTGGTACATAATCCTGTTTGAATGCTATTGTGCTATAAGAAATGATGAGGGGGATGGTTTTAGAAACACCTGGGAAGACCAATATGACTTGATGCAAAGTGAAGTGAGAAGAACCATAGATCATTATACATAGAAACAGCAATGTTGTCATGATGAAATTCTTATCTACTCTGATTAAGATAATGATCCAAGAAAATTCTAAGAGACTCACAATGAAAAATGCTCACCTCAAGTGAAAACTGATGAACTCTGAGGGCAATTCAATGTATACTTTTCTTTATTTTTCTTTTTTTTGGTAACATCACTAATATGGAAATAAATTTTTCATGATTTCACATGTATAATTCATTTCACAACATTTACCTTTTTGAGGGAGAAGGAACAAGAAGAAGGGAAAGGATTTGGAACACAAATTTTTAAAAAGAATGTTAAAAATAAATAAAATAAATGAAAAAAATAAAGCACTTCATTTACTACTTTTCCTAATGACTAAAGTTGCTATAGAATCAATATAAAAGAGTACCACTTTTTAAGCTTTCTGATTTAATCTTCCATACATACCTAAATAAACTCTTTTGACTACAAGAAAAATTCTAGCATTTTCAATGCAGGTTGAAGCCCAGAATTGGGAAATATGTCATCTGTAATAGTGTTCACGTACCAGCCATAATTAACAAATATGTAGAATTCATCACAAAATGGTTATAGATTAGAACATGACATCTTAAAGAGATAAATACCTAGGGTACTGAGAAGCATTCACTTCTGTGTGTTCATACAGAAAGTATGTATCGAGGACAGAACTTGACTCCAAGGTCATCTTGTCATCCCCTATAGGCTATTGATTTTATTGAATTTGAGTTATTTTCCAAAGTGGAATATAAGTTCCTTGAGAGCTTGGATTGCTTGTTTTTATCTTTTTTAATTCTAGTGCTGACCACACTGGCTATGTTTTTCAGCATTAATTCGGAAACTAATGAATGATCATTGAATGAATGTAAATTCTTCATTGGTAATCCTAAATTGCCAATCTATTTGAGGAGCAAATCTGACAAATGGAGATAAAATTATAAAAGTTTCCTCTATGGATTTGATTTATTAACTACTTACATTTTAGCCACAAGCAATGTTTTTACTAGAAGGAGGTCCTGTGATCTCCTAATTTTGTCATTCCTTATCACTCAGATAATCTGAAATCTCACAGATGCTAATGTTTCTTTTAGTCAATGAACATAGCAGAGATGATATTTTAAAAGCTATATTTACTTGTTTGTTTAGCTTTTCTACTGCAAAATCATCTTCTTCTCCTCCTCCTCTCCTTTCTCTTCTTCCCCTTCACACTCTTCTTCCTCTCTTTCTCCTCTTCCTCATCCTCCCCCTCTTCTTTCAGAAAACCTGGAAGAATTTGTAAGAACCGAGCAGAACCTAGAGAACAATGTATAGAATGACTCCTATATTATAAAGGCAAACAACTTTGAAAGAGTCAAGAACTTTGACCATGACCAGTCACAGTTCTAGAGGAGTGAAGATAAAGGGGAAATGACTTACTTACTAACAGGGAGGTGATCCATTCAAAATACAAAAATGGCCTACATCTTTGGAAATGGTCACTGTTTTGCTTGATTGCACATATTTTTAGCAAGAATTTTGTTTTCCTTTCTTTTTTTTCCTTTCTCTTTCTCTTTCTTTCTTCTTTCCAAATGGGAATGTAAGAAGGAAAGTAAATGTTTGTTAATTTTTAAAATTAAATTTAAGTTTAAAAAAATCAAAATAGGCTTTTTTGCCAGAAGGTTCTTCCTGAAACTGTTTGTGGGTATCCTAAAATCCCTGGCATCTTCTGAGAAAACTTTTTTTTGAAATACCACATGAATCCAGACTACTGGTTCTGTCTCTGACTTTGACATGAAATGATACTTTGTAGAGGAGTTACAATTTTCTTCCATGATATGATTCACCAAAGCTAGGCATTTGCCTCTAAATCCTAGATACCCTTTTGGCAACATTATCCTTCTTTAACTTCAGGTAAAGGTTCCTTAAACCTACTTACATTTTAAACCCTTACCTTCCGTCTTAGAATCAATACTATGTATTGGTTCCAAGGCAGAAGAGTGGTAAAGGCTAGGCAATGGGGGTAAGTGACTTGCCCAGGGTCACACAGCTGGGAAGTGCCTGGAGTTAGATTTGAACCCAGGTCCTTCTGCTTATAGACATGCCTCTCAAACCACTGAGCCATCCAGCTGCCCTCCTACTTATAATTCTTACCTTTATAATATTTTAGTATGAATTCTATATGTTAATTATGGCTGGCGGAAGGGAAGATGGCACATTTCTCATGAAAAACTTTTCTCTACAAGATTCTTAACTAAAATGAAATTTCAAAATGTCATTATTTTCCTAATATGGGCCCAAAGTTTCTAACTTCTAAGCCCTAAGGATTACTTTATCATGTTAATTCTCTTAGCCCCATTCCTTGTACAAAGAACAGAAAGGAAACAAGGTGGGGAGACAGCTCAAAAAAGCCAACCTGCACAAGTTCATACCTTTTTCATATCTCCCTTTTCCTAGTGCCTTCTGGGGAGACCATTTCTAGAGATATCAGGGTGGCTGACTGGTGGGTTAAAATAATTCTTGCTTACATTGACATCTACTGGCCAGACTGGATACTTTTCAAGTAAAATTGGTCCAAAAAAAATAAAAAGGATTTGGACCAACCCATCAAGATACTGAAGTGGGTAACTGAGTTCATTTGGTGAGCCAGAAACTACTTTTGCGAACTTGCAAACAAAAGCCGGTTCAGTGTAAGTTTCTTTTTAATACGTGCTTTCATTATTCGGAAATTGGTGCCAAGACGATTAAGCATGACCTTTCCATACAGATGGTGTCTTGCTTCACATGCACACATAGCACCTGTTACATTAACACTCCTAGGCAGATGTTTGCATATTTTTATTACTCGCTGCCTTAATATGGTAGAGTTAAATGCAAAAGCAATAGTTTTGCAGAAAGGAGCCTGGTATCACTTAATCTGCTTGCTTTAGCTGATAAAATAGTCCGTGTAGTTCTAGGAAATCCTGGGTCCTGTCAAATGAAGAGCTCTTACTGAACTGCATGAGCAGGTATTTAACAAAGTGGGTGAAAGAAAACGTTGCAAGCACCACTTTGTTTGTGAGCCCATTGAAGTACTCTGATGCTCTGTGAAATGATTAGGAAGTATCATTATAGTAGAAGGTCAGAACCTGACAATGAAGAGAATGAAGCTTACCATCGCATAGAAATGTATTTTTTCTCTTTTTGTTATTTTTGTTATTATTTTTTTAGAAAAATTTTCCATGGTTACATGATTCTTGTTCTTACTTTCCCCTTCACCCCACCCCCAAAACCTCCCCCCATAACCGACGCACATTTCTACTGGTTTTAACATGTGTCACCAATCAAGACCTATTTCCATATTATTGATAGTTGCATTGGTGTGGTTCTTTCAAGTCTACATCCCCAATCATGTTCTCATCAACCCATGTGTTCAAGGGGTTGTTTTTCTCCTGTGTTTCCACTCCTGCAGTTCTTCCTCTGAATGTGGATAGCGTTCTTTCTCATAAGTCCCTCAGAATTGTCCTGGGTCATTGCATTGCTGCTGGTACAGATGTCCATTACATTTGATTTTACCACAGTGTATCTGTCTCTATGTATAATGTTCTCCTGGATCTGCTCCTTTCACTCTGCATCAATTCTTGGAGGTCTTTCCAGTTTACATGGAATTCCTCCAGTTTATTATTCCTTTGAGCACAGTAGTATTCCATCACCAGCAGATACCACAATTTGTTCAGCCATTCCCCAATTGAAGGGCATATCTTTGTTTTCCATTTTTTTGTTACCACAAAGAGTGCAGCTATAAATATTTTTGTACAAGCCTTTTTATCTATGATCTCTTTGGGGTACAAAACCAACAATGGTATGACTGGATCAAAGGGCAGGCATTGTTTTAGCAATCTTGGGCATAATTCCAAATTGCCATCCTGAATGGTTGGATCAGTTCACAACTCCACCAGCAATGCATTAATGTCCCAATTTGGCCACATCCCCTCCAACATTCATTATTCTCCCCTTCTATCATTTTAGCCAATCTGCTAGGTGTGAGGTGATACCTCAGCATTGTTTTGATTTGCATTTCTCTAATTATTAGAGATTTAGAACACTTTCTCATGTGCTTATTGATACTTTTGATTTCTTTATCTGAAAATCGACTATTCATGTCCCTTGCCCATTTATCAATTGGGGAATGGTTTGATTTTTTATGCAATTGATTCAGTTCCTTGTATATTTGAGTAATTAGACCTCTGTCAGAATTTTTTGTTATAAAGATTTTTTCCCAATTTGTTGTTTCCCTTATGATTTTGGTTGCATTGTTTTTGTTTGTACAAAACCTTTTTAATTTAATATAATCAAAATTATTTATTTTACATTTTGTAATTTTTTTCTAACTCTTGCTTGGTTTTAAAATCTTTCCTTTGCCAGAGATCTGACAAGTACACTGTTCTGTGTTTATCTAATTTACTTATAATTTCCTTCTTTACATTCAAGTCATTCACCCACTCTGAATTTATCTTGGTGTAGGGTGTGAGATGTTGATCTAAACCTAATCTCTTCCATATTGTTTTCCAATTTTCCCAGCAGTTTTTGTCAAATGGTGGATTTTTGTCCCAAAAGTTGGGTAGATGTATTTAAAACATCAAGGAACCTCAGATTCCATCTAGTCCATCCCCTTTATTTTATAGATGAGAAAATAGAGAACCACAGAGTTTAAGTAACAACAATGAGAATGAAAAAAATGGAAATAAATGAAATAATTATTTAAACATTATTTACATAATAATATAAAATATATACATCATATGTGATGTATACATAATTTATATATTATATAATTATATATTTTATTTCATATATACATTATGTATTAGACATACATTACATATACATTATATACTATAGGTATATATTTATATATGTATATATTATATGTGTTCTATAGAATGACATATAATATAGCTTAAATATACATTTTATATTTCATATATTTATATTTACATTGTATGTTTTGTTTATATATATTATCTAAGTTATATAAAATTTTATATTATATTTTATATCTACATTATATATAATTTATGTAATAAGGTGGACAGCTAGGTGGCACAGTGGATTGAGTGCTGCTCCTAGATTCAAGAAAACCTGAGTTCAAATGTGACCTCAGACACTAGCGGGGAGATCCTGGGCAAGTCACTAAACCCTGCTTGCCTCAGTTTACTCATCTGTAAAATGATCTGGGAAAAGAAATGGAAAAAGCACTCTAGTATCTCTATCAAAAAAAAAATCCCAAATAGGGTCATGAAGAGTCAGATATAACTGAAATAACTGGAACAGCAACAAAAAGAAAGATTTCAAAAAATTCTACAGATATCACTTCATCCTCACAACAGATGAGGAAACTAGCTGAAAGAGACTGAGTGATTTCCCCGGGGTCACTTAGAAAGCAAATATATGATGCAGGATTTGAAGCCAGGTTCTCTAACCTGTGAGCCCATGTTTTTTCCACTGTCAGATTGTCTCCCTCATGCACAAAACTGTTGAGGATCTTTGGGACCGAAGCATCCTTATAGTTAATAAAATCTAATTTCTAGACTCCTTCAGGTTTTTATTACTACAATTTCCTCAACAGTGATCATTCTACCTCTGCTCAAATACTTAGTGATGAGAAATTCCCTACATTTTAAGGGTGACCTAATTGTTAGAAAACTCTTCATTACATTGAACTAGACTGTAGTGTTTGGCACATAGTAGGCACTTAATAAATGCTTATTGATTGATTAAATGACTGCCTATAGCTTCTACCCTTTGGATCTAATTCTGTCCACTGCATGCCAGATGAAGATGTCTGATGAAGAACTATGAGACCTAGAGATAATAGGGAGCCAATGGAGTTTCCTGAATGGCAGAACAAAATAGTCACCTTTAGGAAAAATCATTTTGTGTTTTTGTGGAGAAAAAACTAGAAACAGAGAGAATTAGGACTATATTCCAATTGTCCAAGAGAGAGCTATTAAGGACCTCAACTAAAGTGCCTATGTGATTGAAGAAAAGGGAAAAGGATTATTTGTTCAAAAATATTTATAGCTGCTCTTTTTGTGGTAGCAAAGAATTGGAAATTGAGAAGATATCCATCAACTGGGCAATGGTTGAACAAGTTGTGGTAAATGATAGGAAAGACTCCTATGAACTGATGCAAAGTAAAGTGAGCAGAACCAAAAAGCATTGTATACCAGTGACAGCATAGTTTTGGATGAAAAACTATGAATGATCTAGTTATTCTCAGCAGGGATTCAAAACAAACCCAGAGACTCATAATGAAAAGTGTCATCTATCCTTGGAGAAAGAATTGATGGCGTCTGAATGCAGACTGAAACATGCTACCTTTTATTTTCTTTCTTCCTTTTTTTCCCATTTGAGAGCTCTTCCACAAGATGACTAATACAGAAAAATGCTTCACATAATTGCACATGTAAAATATATGCCAGAATGATTACTATCTCAAGGAGGTGGGAGGAAAGGGAGGGAGAGGGGCCAGAAGAAGAGAAAGAATTTGGAACTCAAAATTTAATGACAGTTAAAAATTTTTACATGTAATAAGGGGGAGATGTTATTTAAAAAATAAAAAGGAAAAATAAATAAAGGGAAAAGGGGAAAATATCTTAGAAAAAATTAGGCTGATTTTTAGAAAAAAACTTTTGTTAAAATATTTGTTAATGAGCTGTCTCTCTGGGTGAGGAGGAGGAAGAGTCCTGGTGATGTAAAAAAAAAGACACTAATAAAATGTTTAAAATATTTTTAATGAAAGTTAAATGCTGAAATTATTACATATTTAAATGAAATAACAGTCCAGATTGAGTCAAAACAACAGAGTACAGGCAGCATTAGAGATAAATTTTCCCAACATCCCCCTCCAAACAACCTTAAAATATCTCCTCAAATCAAATTTTGGAGCAGCAGAACCAACAAAAGCTAAGAGTGAGGCATTTTTTCCAGCCAGAGTCAGCTAAAAAGATCAGTAGGAGAAGTCTATGACACCCAGGTGGATGCTAGTCCAGAGTGCATGCAGAAGCATTAGCTGCAGGCTCAGGAAGTGACCACGATAGTGGCAGCAATAACAGTAGCTTCAGTAGTTCTCAGCCCAGATACAGTAAAGGGGTCAGACAATTGAACAAAAAGAGATTACATGGAATCCTTTGCTGGAAGTAGGTCTAACTGGCACTGGCTGGCAACTCTAGTGCCCATACATATTTCTTGGTTACAGTCCACGATGGAGAGGAAAATTTGTGGTTAGTCATAAGGAACCAGGAGGCCTAATCATAGTTCCAAGACAGTGAGGGGCACTAGTTCTTATGGCTGAAACTAGGATTCTGATGACAGTCTCAGGGCCAAAAAGAACAAGTGTTAACACTTGCAACTGGAGTGGGGCAGAACCCTTCCTGGGTAAAGACTACAGTGCATTCCAAGAAAGCAGTGACTAACCTTCTCCCCAGATCAGACCACTTTAGAGCACTGAAAATTTGCAGAAAACCCAATGACTTGCTCTGAAAACAGCAACACAAAAAATCCTAAAGCTCTGGAAAATGTATTGCCTTCAGGTGAACAGAGTCCAACTTTAACATGAAGTTCAAAGTCAAGAAACAGGCTAGAAAAATGAGCAAATAACAACAAAAAAGAACTTAACTATAAAAATCTACAATGGTGGCAGGGAAAACCAAGGCAAAAACTTAGAAGAAGATAACAATGCAAAACAGCTACATACAAATCCTCAAAGAAAAATGTCAGTTGGATCCAAGTCCAACAAGAATTCTTGGAAGCATTAATGAAAGAGAAAAGAGTAGTAGAGGGAAAACTGGGAAAAGAAACGAGTGATACAAGAAAAAATTATGAAAAGATTGCTTGCTAAAAGAAGTTCAAAAAATACTAAAGAAAATGACATCTTAAAAACAGAATTGGTTTAAATACAAAAATTCACTGAAGAAAAGAACTCTTCAAAAAAGGCAGAATTGGCCAATGTGGGGTCTTGGGAGGGAGGGAGGTTAAAAATCTCACTGAAGAATATAATTCCTAAAAAATTGAAATTGAGGAGGTGGAAGCTAAAAGCTTAATGAGGCAGTAAGAAATAATAAAACAAAATCAAATGATTTATCTGGAAAATTGATCAAAGACAGATAATTTAAGAATTATTAGACTACCTGAAAGTTAAGATTTAAAAAAGAGCCTAGACATAATATTTTAAAAGTTATAAAGGAATGCTGCCCCAACATTTATATTCTCAGGGTAAAATGGAAATTTAAAAATCCACCCATCATCTTCTGAAAGAGACTCCAAAATGAAAAATTTGGGGAGTATTATAGTCAAATTCTAGAACTCCTAGGTCAAGGAAAAAAATATTTCAAATAGCCAGGGGGAAAAAACTATTGAAAAATCATTATGCCACTGTCAGGATCACACAAAATTTAGCAGCTACTATGTTAAAGGAATGGAGGGTTTGGAATATGATATTCTGGAATAAAAAGGAGTTAGGATTACAACCAAGAATAACCTATCCAGAAAAATAGAATATAATTCTTCAAAGGGAAAAAATGGCAATTTTAAGAAAATAGAGGATTGTTAAACATTTCTGATGAAATACCAGAGCTGAATAGAAATTTTTATATTAAACACTAGATTTAAGAGAACATAAACAGATAGAAAAATTAATTAGAAGAGAGTTGGGACAGTAAGAAGAAGTTTACATACCCAGAAGGCATGAGTGTGAGTTGATTATGTTGGGATGATCTCCAAAAAACAAAAAAAAAAAAAAATGAAGCAGTGAGAGAGAGATGCCCTGGGAGAAAGGAAAAGGGAGAAGGGAAGAGTAGAATGAGGAAATTTACTCACATAAAACAGGCACATGAGGAAGAGGAAGAGCTTTCATAGTGGTGAAGAAAATGAGGGGAGTAGTGGGCAATGGTTGAACCTCACTCTCACTGGAATTGGTTCAAAGAGAGAAGAATATACATAGACACTCAGATGAGTATAAATATCTATGTTGCCCAATAGGGAATTAGGAGGGGAAATGTATATCAGATATGTGGGGATGGGGAAATTAAAGGGGGAAAGCATTAAGGGAGGGATTGATCATAAGCAAAACAGTCTTTTGAGGAGGGATGGAATAAAAAGAAAGAGGAGAAACAAAAGAAAAATAACAAAGGGAAATACAGTTAGTAATCATAAATGTGAATATAAATGGGATTAATTCACTCATTAAATGGATGTAGATACAGAATGGATTAGAAACCAGAATTCAACATATTGTCTACAAGAGACATACTTGAAACAAAAAGATACACATATAATTAAAATAGAGGACTAGAGCAGAATCTAGGACATTTCAGCTGAAGTAAAAAAAAAAAAAAAGGCAAAGGCAGCAAACATGATCTCAGAAAAAGTAAAAGCTAAAATAGGCCTAATTAAAAGAGATAATCAGGAAAACTACATTTTGCTAAAAGTACCACAGATTATAAAGCAATATCAAAATTTTTACAAGTTTCTATGATTAAAAAGCCTCATTTCTCAAATATATAGGAAACTGAGTCAAATTTATAAGAGTATGTCATTCTTCAATTCATAAATGGTCAAAGGATATTAGGAAACAATTCTCAGATGAAGAAATCAAAGCTATCTAGAGTCCTATGAAAAATTGCTCTGAATCACTATTGATTAAAGAAATACACATTAAAATAACTCTGATATCCCACCCGCCATAAAATCTAAAAGGAAAAAGGGGATTTTTTGGTTGGATATTAATAGTCAAAGGTGTGGTCGCCAAGAAATAATTGAATAATAATTGAAATAATATCAATTCTAAAATGATTTTTAGTAATTTATTTACAAAATATCAAGAATTATAAATGCTTGAGCAGATGAGAGAAAATAGGTACATTAATGAACTGTTGGTAGAATTGTGAATTAGTCAAACCACTCTGAAGAACAATTTGTAACTTTACCCAAAGGGCTTTAAAATACCACTACTGGGTCTCTACCCCAAGGAAATCAGAGAAAAAGGAAAGGGATATATATCTATGGATAATGGATATCTGTATGTTTGTGCATATATGTATATCTATTTCTATACATGTATATGTGCAAAAATATTTATAGCAGTCCTTTTTGTGTTGGCAAAGAACTGGAAATTGAGGAGGTGCTCATTTATTTGAGAATGGCTGATCAAGTTATTCCATCCCTCCTCAAAAGACTGATTATGATGGAGTATTATTGTGCTATAAGAAAGGACAAGGGAGGAGTAGTTTCAGAAAAAGCATCTCAAGAACTATATGAACTGATGCAAAGTGAAGTGAGAAACTAGATCATTGTGCACAGTTACAGCAATATTGTAATAATGTAAAGGACTTGACTGCTCAGATCAATACATGATCCAAGACAGTTTCAAGGGACTCATGATGAAAATGCATTGTCCACCTCCAGAAAGAGAATTGATAAATTCAGGGAGTAAACTGAAGCATAATTGTCTTGCTTTCTTTATTTTTTATTTTTTCTGATATGGTTAATATGAAAATACGTTTTGCGTGATTTCACATATGTGATTGTCAACCCTTTACTTGCCTTCTCAAGTAGGGGAATGGGAATGAGGAAGGAAGGAAGGAAGGAAGCAAGGGAGGAAGGAAGGGAGGGAGGGAGGAAGGGAGGAAGGAAGGAAAGAAGGGAGGGAGGGAAAGAAGAGGAAGGCTTAGAAGCCTGCTGATTTGATGATAGCTTGGGATGCTAGTTTTTTTTTAACCAAAAATGTATGATTTATTTTTTATAATTTATTTGTTTACATAATGAACTATTAAAATTTCCAAGTGTTTTATCACCAAAGGACATCTTTCCAAAATGTTTTTATTAATGATCCTACCTCTTTGTATGTCAGTGGTCTCCTGGAGCCTTTCCCTGGAAAGTTTCTGAACTCCATTCAGCAGCAGATCTCCCTTCTTGATAGTTTCTTGGTACTGCCAGTTCTTGCTATATAGTCTATTGGTTTCCACAGTTTCATTGGCTTTATCTATTTTGCAATGAAGTCTCCTGGCTGCAATAAACTTGCAAAGTTCCTTATCTATGAACTCCATGCCAACTTCAAAAGCTTTTGCCGTGTAGCCAAGTGTCAGTGACCTGTGCAATTCCAAGAGCTGCCTGGATGCATGGATTCTCATCTCTCAGATGTAGAGAGATAATTGTAGGACGGAGGATTGATAATGAGAAGCAAAGAACCAATCTTTTTTTCCTCTCCTGCTCAACAATTGCTAATGACTAGAAGGCTGAATAATGATGACATTCATATAGTGAAAAGAAGTACTGTCGCACTGTGGGCAGGCTGTGCAAGATTTCCAGGATTTCTGCTTCTTTAATAACCCTTTTCCTGAGATCAGGTCTTTCTAAAGGAATCATGCTGACATAGGCTCTGTACATAGATAGCTCTTTGCAAATATTTCATTTGATATCACAATCCTGTGAGATAAATGCTTTTTTATGCTTTTTTTCCTCAGGTGAGGAAACTGAGGTAGACAGAGCTTGAGTGACTTACCCAGAGTCACACAGCTTATAAAGTGTCTCAGGCTGGATTTGAATTCAGTTCTTCCTAACTCCAGACCCAATATTTTATCCACTGTGCCACCTAGCTGCCCCTTAAAGAATATAAACTCCTGGATAGGAGGGAGTAATGTGCCTGCGTGTATACATACATACATACATACATATACACACATATACAATATATACATGTGTGCATATGTGTTTATATGCAATATATAAATTTTTGTACAGATCATCTCTTTTGCTCAATCTTGTGAGCCAGGTTATCCCATTTTACAGATGAGAAAGCTGAGGTCTAGAAAACTGAAATGAATGACCCCAGATTCCATCTCTCATAAGTGGCAAGGGCATAATTCTCACCAAGGTCTTTTAATTCTAAGCTTAATCTTTTTACCATCCTGCCACAACATTCACAGCACTTGTTGAAGAAAGCCAAGTGCTGGGAAACTACTAACACCCACTCTGGCATCAAATTAGTAGGCTCTGGGGTCTTTTCTCACATCAATGTCATTAATGTTAGGAAGAGATATATATTGGGAAGAGCAGTAATCCTAGGGTGAGAGGACAACCTTTGACACTAGTGACCTGTGTAGTCCTCGGCCTCAGTTTCCTCATCTGTAAAATGTAAAATGTAAAATGAGAGGGTTGGACCTCTGAGGTTCCTTTCAGCTCTAGTTGTATGACTGGATGTGAGCCATGGGAGGAAGAGGGTCCCTCTACCCACTGCATGTTAGCTATAACTGGCAGAGGGAGAAGCCTTGATACATG
This sequence comes from Gracilinanus agilis, assembly GCF_016433145.1. NCBI lineage: Eukaryota > Metazoa > Chordata > Mammalia > Didelphimorphia > Didelphidae > Gracilinanus > Gracilinanus agilis. The sequence continues at coordinate 45,627,806 of NC_058135.1, forward strand.
GTTCAAGTCCAGAGGTATCTCTGCATGCCCACTCCCTTCACCGACTCCCTGAGGCAGAAAGGACCTTCTGTGCTAGCTGTGCTTGGAGCAGCTGCCTAGTTGTCTTTGCATGCTTCTTCCCTGCCTCTCCCTTGCCTGCCTCTGCCTCAGGGTCTGGCTGGGGTGGGTGGATGGCTGCTGAGCACTGCTAGGAGTTTCACTTCCTCACTGTTTAGGGCTCACGCCCACAGCAGCATTCAGCGCTGCCAGCCGGGCTGCTTTTCTCCTGGTGGCATCTGACCAAGTGAGCAGCAGCAGGGGAATCTTGTCTTGCTCGCTCCCTTCATCTCCAACACACCTGGTAGTAGAGAGGCAGCTCGAATGGGCAGAGTCGAAGCTAGAGAAAGAAACATGAGCCACCTGGACTGCTCCGAGGGAGAAGCTGAGCACCTCCAAGACTTGGGGTAAGAGGCTGAGCTACCTCCCAGCAGCCAACGTTAGACTTGATGAAGGAAGGATTCCTTCCTTTGCTCTTCTCTTTCCACATTAGAAGGGACCAAGCATCTTCCAGTGGTTGGGTACTTTTGCTTCTTCTGGATTTTGAAACAAAACATACAACAAACTTTTCTAAAATGCCATCTCCAGGGAACAGGGTGAGATAACATGGACTAGATTTTATGTGTGTAAAAACTTCATGTTAAGGTTCAAGTATGTGAAGGTAAAGGGCTTCCTTTCTGAAGCCAAACTCCTTCCTGGCGGTCAGAGGGATAAATGATTGCTGTGGTAAACAGTAAAGTTTATGCCTTAATAAATAAGTGGATTGGGCTTTGAGTTTGTTTGTGGTGGGGTTCTTTTTTTAAAAAAACAAAAATCTTAAGAGCAAGAATGAGGAAGTATTTGCAATAACCTTATATGTGTTTGGTTTTTGTTTTGTTTTCCATTCTCCTGGTTGGACATTTGTTAGACAGAGATAATGTGCAGAGAGAGGTCTTTTAATTCTACAAACGCTATCAAGGGAGGAAACCAGTAAATTCTTTAAAAACGGAATAAATTATGCTTCCAACAGACCAGACAATTCAGGTGTCTTGGTTAAAAAAAAAAAAAAAAAAAAACCTTTAAAAAATATGACACCTTATTTAGTTCAATGACCAACACTTTGCAAAAGGGTAATTTCCAGAGTGAGACTTTGACTCAGAGCTCCTGGATTGTCCTGTTAATCCAGATGGGGCACTTCATTAACCAGAAGAGGGAAAATAATGGATGCCTTCACTTCTTAGCATCCTGGATTGCAAGTTGAGGAAAGGAGCTGAAATTGGGTTGAATCCAATTGCCTGAAAATGTAGTTATTATGATTTCATGGGTTTTAGTATAATAGACTTTAAATCATAAACCCTGATTTTTAGCAGGGAGATTTTAGAGCAGACAGTTTTATTTCTGGCACACTCCTATTTCACAGCTGGAAGTTTAAGGACACAATTCCAGGAGCCTCAACCCCACTGGAACACAGCCCCAAACCAGAAATGCATGAAAAAAGTCTCCTAGTCCCCAAAATAACTGTCACAAAGCCTCTACACTTTTAGGCCACTTCCTGGTTCTAACCTCCCAAATTTAGTGACACTTATTCTACAGTTTTCCCGCCTAAGCAAGCTTGGTCATCTAATTTCCAAGTCCATGGTAAATCAATTAAAGCAAGATGGAAGGGAAGCTGGTATACAGAGGCCCCATGCCAGTAGTAAGACATAACAATTGACAGCTTGATAGACAGGGGACAGACCCAAATGCGGTAAAATTGGGCTATAACGGACAACACAGAATAGAGTGAATGTTCACTGTGATAACTTTGAACAGTGTAGAAAAGCTGAAGACATGCTTAGCATTTCTATTTTAAGAACCCATGTTGAATATATTTTTTAAAGTTTTCAGGCAAAATATCTAAAGGCAGCAAACTTTTGACCTTCAATGGGTTATTTGAAAAATTCACCAATAAACACCTCATTCTGGGTTTGGGACACCTTTTTGAAAATTAATTTTGGGGAAATGATTATGGCAGAGATATTATTTTAATCTGAAACTAATACACTGTAGTATTTCAAGGAGAAATGTGAGTTTTGTATAAAGCCCATATCATATAAAAGAAACTTTAAAACAAAACAACAATCTGGAATATTGTTTCATTAATGAAGACTATTGTTGATACAGGAAGGTCCTGAGATTCTATGCCTTTTGAAATTTTTATTTTCTAGAATTGTTTTGGAACAATGAAATGTAATTTTCTGGTAGAATCAGAGAAAAGATTTGGAGGGAAAAAAATTTTAATATTAAATTTACAAATATTTATTAAGCTCTTACTATGTACCAGACTGCACTAAATGCTTTGCAAATAACTTATTTGATCTTCGTAACAATCTAGAGAAAATTAAAAGAGGTATGTTTTATAGCTCAGCTGTGTGTCCCTATTCTCTCTCTCTCTCTCTCTCTCTCTCTCTCTCTCTCTCTCTCTGTATCTTATCTTGCTCTGTCTCTCTGTCTCCTGTCTCTGTCTCTCTGTTTCCTGTCCCTGCCTCTCTGTCTGTCTCCTTCTGTCTCTATCTTTCTCCCTCCCCACTTTTTCTCTATCTCACTCTTTATCTCTTTGTCTCCTGAGTCTCTGTCTCTCTCTGCTTCTCTCTGTCTCTGTCTCCCATCTGACACAGATTCCTCCATAGTTTCAGTGATTGTATTGAGTAGTTTCAGTGCATTTCAGTGAGCTTCAGTGATTGTATTGAGTATTGAATTATATTCAGTGACTGTATTGTATTGATAGATACTGAGATATCTAGTGGCTACAAACAGCATCCACCTAAAACTCTTTTAATTTGTCTCACATTTTCAGTGGTAGAATGAAAGTGAAGGATTTGAGGGGGTGGAATATGCTGGTGGGGGTGCTGGGGGAAGGGGATTTCTGTGCTGTTTTAGTTGGTGGCTTAGAAAAAAGAGAGGAGATGGGGGAAATAAAACAAGGAAGAAGACATATAGGCATCACCTTGGTAATTCAGCCACAGAGAACTGCTAATGAGTTGATAGAAAATACAACTGGTTTTGTGGAAATTGCAAAAGTCCCTAAAATCCCTACATACACACTTAAAAACTGTGGAGGTGCCAAAGATCAGAAGAACTTTAGAATATTACAAAGCAATTACAGTCAGACCAATTTTCTCAGGGAGAAATAGATTAAACTCTTCTTTTTTAAAGTTGTTGTCTAGCATTTTAAAGTCTAGCATTTTAAAGAAATTTTGCCCAAAGAGTGAGTTACTCAGAAAATGAGGCACTTGGACCAATTTTTCTTCAACTTCTCCTAGGATAATGGAGGATACCTTGAGAGGAAGGTATCACCATGCAAATTTTGGATGAAAAAGCAACCTTAGAATGTTTGAACTCAACGTACTAGTTTGCAAAATGGCCTAAATGAAGTTTTTTCTACTCAGATTTTTTCTTTTAGGGAGAGAAAAAATGGTTCAGAAGTCTCTAATACTGTTCTCCTTCTTGTGAATATACATCCTGTTCCAAAAGCCATACTAATGCTCTTGGATCCCCTGGTGTGTGGGAGGGGAAAAGCCCCACCTCTACTGCTTCTGCTGCTTGTTGAAGATGGGGAGAAGGACCTTTCGGACTATACTGGCCCAGATTGGAGGCATTGTGTTCATTCTCTTTTGGATCATGTGACTTATTAGGGATGAAACTTTGGGGGAAGCTGGGCCCAGGAGGGGACAAAACAGGAGTTCCAGAGCTAAAAGGATAAAGTCTTTAAGGGATGATCTCTAGGGTTAGTCATTCCTTTTTGTGTCCTAGACCCTTTTAGCATAGTCTGGAGAAGCATATGGACCCCTTTTTAGAATCATATTTTTAAATGTATAAATGAAATTCCCAGGATTACCAAGGAAACAAATGATACTGAGATAAAGAAGCGTATTTTTCCCAATCCAAATCCATGGATCCTCCTGAAATATAGCACCTCTCCTCGCCCAGGTTAATAAAGAAATTATTAGCTCTACAGCCATTAGAAAAACCGTTTTTCCCTGTGCACAAAGTTCTGAATGGCTAAACATGATACCAGAAAGTTGAGTTAACTATGGCAGCACAGCATTCTGAAACAGCGTATTTTTAGAATGCAAAATGATTTCTTATTCATTAATTCATCGATTCAACAAATACTTATTCTTATTGTTTTTATTTTCTATGTAACTTTGGGAAACTTGTTTAACCTCTCTGAGATTCCTTACCTATAAACTGAGAGTGCTTAAAAATAGCTAACATTTATTGCCCTGAGGTTTGAAAAATGCACTGGGAGGTAGGTAATAAGGGTTTTATTATCCCATTTACATCTAAGGAACCTGAGGCTTCAAGAGATGAATTGGCCAAGCATAGAGGTGCAGAACTGTAATCCTTGCTATTGAGAACACTAAGATTCATGGATGTCTTGAGTTCAGAAGTTTGGAACTACACTGGACTAAACAGACTGGGTGTTCATACTAAGTTCAGCAGTAATTCCATGTAGAGGATTAGGATGCCAAGGAAGTAGGCACTGACTCAGGTCAAAAACAATGTAGGTTAAAGTTCACTTGTTGCTCAGAAGGGACTGTTTGTCCTAGAATCAGATCAAAGGATTTCTTGACAGATCCCATTGTTAAATTTTTCAGTCTCACTATTTATACCCCCAAAATCAGTTTTAAGTCAAAAATTGACTTATTGTTTTGTTAATTGTTTAGACCTAAGAAAGTGATGGAGAAGATTTTAATAATAGAGATTAAGTTTAAAGTATATTCTGTACATTTTGTTTTTGGAGAGCTGGTTGTTAAACATTTAGTAGCCTACTGCTATGTGAGTAGCTGCTGCATTTCCAGCCTAGGGGAGATGAGGAGACCCAATGGCAAAATAAAAAAAGTGGGAGGGAGTGGGGAGAAGGAAGAAAAAGAGGAGGAGGAATATCTGAGTCACAAACTGGCAAATGTCAAAAGCCAGATTTAGAAAGTCTTCCCAGGTTCAGCAGTTGTAAAGGAAATTAAATCTATGGGAAGACCAGTAGGTGTTTATTCACCAACTATCATTCATTAGCCCAACCCTTAAGTTAAGGTAATAACCTAGAGGTGGGTAACAACCCTAAATGGAGGAATGACAGTTGGGCAGTTACTGATCATCCACAAGCTAGAGAAAAGACATAGGGAAATGAAATACTCTCTGAGTTCTTATTGGGGTTAAAGGATGGAAACTGGAAGTAAACAAATATAGTTTATTAAGAAGGGTGATAGATTAGAGGAAAGGGAAAGGTCTCTCCACACTAGGATACTATGGACAGACATCAGGGATTGGGAAAATGAGTCAATCTACTCTCAATGACCACAAGCTATTAGGGTACAGCTGGGCCGGTTAGGAGAAAGGAAATGCCTCCCAACTGGGTCTTCTTCTGTTCCAACGAGGATCAAGGGTTTCCAGGAACACAGGTCCACAGCAAAAGAAATCCACAGAGAAAAGAAGGAAAAGAGCTGGAGCAGTCTGAGGTCCACCCTCCAGAGCTGTGCCAATGCTCAACCTGCATTTCCTCTCAGGATAGATGATTTCTTCCCTGAGTTCTCCACTGAGGCAGTTGATCCAGTCTCTAACTGCACTCAGCTCCCAACATGGAGTCCAAACCCCAGAGCTTCCTCCTTCCTCATTCCATTTAGAATTCTCCAGCCTTCCCTGATAAGCCTGGTGCCTAACTTAATCTATAAATTTGCCTATTCCACAATCATTCCACCACATGAACATACCATGTACTTAGAGTCAGAGTATTCTTAAGCTCCCTTCCTGCTGTCAATCTTTTCCTCTTAGATCTCTAGTGAGCTTCCTCCTCAGATGCATAGCTCATTTCTCTTCCAAGTAGGCAGCCAGAATTATGTGGAAATCTGCCCCATCCAGTCCTAGGCAAGCATGGAGAAGTATTTCTCATCAGTCAATATTATCATTCAGCATTTATTCAGAATGAATAATTTTATTAACAAAGTAGTGAGAAGAAGCACTTTTTGAACCAAGATGCCTCCTGCCATTAATTTATTCAACATTTATTGAGAACCTACTAAGGTCAGAGCAATGTGCTAAACCTAGGACAGGATGCAGAAATGTATGGAACATGATCTCTGCATAAAGAAATTGATATCTAGTGCGTGGGGTGGGGCCGAACTTGGATGCAGCTGACTAAAGCACAAAAAATTATGTGTCTGTATTATTGCAGACATATGGTCGTAGTGGTTCAGAGGAGAAGGGAATCATCTTTTCCAGCTGGGATGTCCAGGGAAGGAAGATTTTGAATTGGAATGGAGGGAAAGATTTTGGCAGGTAAAGATGAAGAGGGAGGCCATTCCAGGCAGAAGGATGGAAGGAATTGCAAAAACAAGTCTGGGATCTTAGAAAGCTCACTAGATGTTTGGGCAATGGTCAGAGGTCCAAAATGGCCACAGCCCTGGAACTGTGTTGAAGAGTTATGGAAGATGAGATTTGGAAAGGAGAGATTGGGAGTACCTTGGAGGGTAGGGCCTTGAAGAGGCAATGGGAAGCAGGTTTTAATGAAAGGGGAGAGATTCTTCTTAAAGCCCTTCAGAGTAGTAGTTTACAAGGATTCATTTGGCTACAGTGTGCAATATGTTGTACAGACTGGAGTCAGAAGAGACAGGAAGGAAGGGATTTAAATGCCATGATAGACAAAGCAGACAATTATACTCACTGGGGGCAGCTAGGTAGCACAAAGGAAAACTCACCTTCCTGAGTTCAAATCTAGCCTCAGACACATACTAGCTCTGTGACCCTGGGCAAATCACTTAAATCTGTTTGCCTCAGTTTCCTTATCAGTAAAATGAGCCAGAGAAGGAAATGGCAAACCATTCTCCAATATCTTTGCCAAGAAAACTCCCAATGGGGTCACAAAGAATCGGACATAACTTAAAAAATGGACAACATGCTCACCAGACAACATGGGACTTAGTTCTGTTGTTTCTTTGTGTTTCAAATCAATGAGGCAACATACTGCTCCTTAATTAAGTGCCTACTACCTGCCAATGCCATGCTAGACACTAAAATTTCAAAGACAAGACAGGAAGTCTCTGACCACAAAAAGCTTACATTCTTTGGAGGAAACATGTTCATATGTGTGCATATGAAATAAACTCATAAATTCAAAGGAATACGGGAGGCATTAACTACTGGGAGGATCAAGAAAGGTCTCAGTGTTTGATCTGAGTTCTGAACAAATGAGACAATAATTAGGTGGTGCCATAGGTCTTAGCATGCCAGGCTTGGAGTTAGGAAAACATCTTCATAAGTTCAAATCTAGTCTCTGACACTTACTAGTTGTGTGACCCTGGGTAAGTCATTTCACTCCCATTTGCCTCACCTTTCTCATCTGTAAAATGAGTTGGAGAAGGAAATGAAAAACCATGCTAGTATTGGTGCTAAGAAAACCCCAGGGTTAGGGAAGGAAAATGAAATGGAGAGTGAGCACCAATGGCAAGTAGCTAATTACCCAGAGGTCCTTGAAGTGTTTTAGAATTTCAAGTGCCCTCTTAGTTATCTAGAATATAGTCAGATAAAAGGAACCATAGCTGGAGCTGAACTCAATAGAGTGGACCATAGTAGATACCCACCAGTAGGGTAGACTGGACCCAGGCAGGGACAAGTCCTGACTTTCAGAGCTGAAAGGGTTAAGTCTTTAGAGTATGGTCTCTTATCTCATGGGCAAAGTAGATAGGAAATTAGGAATTCTAAAATTCAGAGTAGAGAAGGAAATGCTTTATAGGTATGGAAGACAGCAGCCCCTTCAGCCTCATTCCTCTAATGTGCCAATCCTACTCCATGCTGTCCTCCCTCCAGAATTCTATTCAATTATTTACTAACAGTTCTTTATATTAGATCTGTATCTTTTCTCCACCCCTACTGAAATGACTTAACCTATATTTTATATTTACTTAAATGGATACATAGGGGATTTCCTCCCCCAGTTGAATGTAACTTCCTCAAAGGCAGAGGCTGTTTTATTTTCATCATTGTATCCCAAGCATCTAACATAGTTTCTTGGCACAGAGGAGTTACTTAATAAATGTTTGTCAAATGGAATTTTAAAGTGAGAAACTGAGACTCAGGGAGGCTATACTTGGCCAGTGTTACCACCTTCCAACATAGCGAGTTGCTAATCCTGGTATCCAAGCTTCTAGGACAATACTCCCTACGAGCTGTGAGAAATTTGTGTGGATCCATTTTCAGTCCCTTTACCCAATGTCCCTTATGATCAAAGTATACATCTTGGTGAGATGGCTGACCAAGATGAGGGGCACATGTGTCAAGTTGTTTGTTTTATATTTTCCTCATCCTGACCCACACAGAGATCAAATCCACCACTTCAACCCATTAGCAATGCATCCTCTCCACCATAGCTAACTATCCCTTCCAAAGTCTGTGATTACTTCAGATATCTATGAATGGCCCCACGTGGTTTTCTGCCCTTGAATTTGTCTGACCTTTTGGAAGATAGTCTTGGGCTTATTTCTCTCCAAACAGCCTTGTATATGCCTTTATATAGACATCTGAAAACTTCACTTGTCAGGGTGAATGAGAGATAACAGATGGATCGTCCCAGTGATCTACTAGGGTACTTGGGGGAAAAGTCAAAAAAGATGCCCAGCACAGTGGATAGATGATCCGTATCAAACTTGTTGGAGACTGGATGGGTTCCATGGGATGGGCAGGCATGGGATGGGTTCAGACAAACTGATAAGATCATAGATTCATTTCAAAATTTTAGTATCAGCAGATCATCTTACTCTGGGTGTATGTCACAGACAGGATACCATGGGAACTGCTTGGAAAATCTAGTAAATTGCCAAAACCTCCCCTTAGACTCCTCTGGTGGTTTTCTGAATGCAAAGAAAGGCAGATAGCCACAATCTTTTATTAAATTCAGCCATTTGAAATGAACTTAGTGGGCATGAAAGGGAGTCACAAAGAGAACATCTATATGTTGCTACCTCAAAAGCTCAGGGCTTTTCAAGTAGCTAATTACCCAAGGGCCTCTTTGAAGCATGTCAGGGCTTCAAGTAGTACTCATAATTGGAAAAGGGAAAAAGAAGACAGTTTTTCTCTCTAGACAGGTTCATGACTCTTTTTCAGGATCAGATAATTGTTTTTGTTTCTGCTAAAATAGCCCATCATTGACAAGAGTCTGGTGGAAAGTGTAGCTTTTTTCCAAATGGAAGGAGGTACTAGAAGATCATGGGAGGTAGAAGCCAAGGGACCTGGAAAGTCTGGGAACTTTGGAGCTCCATGGGGAGGATAGCGAAAGGAAAGTGTACTGTTGTCCCACCCAGAGTGTAATTATGAGTGGTTGGACAGTTGTCTAGCCCCACTGACCTCCTTAAGGAGTGATCTGCCTGAACAGAATATTGTGGTTTTCCTGATGCTGCCAGTCCTAGGACCTGATAAATTTTTCCCCTTTCCACTTCCTCCCTTCTTCTGCCTCCTCAATGCCTGACAACTCTGGGAGTTGACAACTTACTCTCTAAATTTCATCTATTTGCTATATATTCTTTTCCAAAGAGTTTCATTTTCAGATAAAGTTAAACTGATTCTAATTGCATTCTGGGTGGATGATGGCTATAAAGCAGGAGATAAATAGCCCTGATTTAGCCATGAATCATTCAGTCAATAAGCATTGATTAAGAGCCTACCATATGCTAGGCATCTTGCTAAGTACTGGGAATGCAAAGAGAGTCAAAGGATAGTCCTTGTCCTTGAGGAGCTCACAATCTTTTTTTAAATCCTTACTTTCTGTCTTAAAATTAATACTGTGTATTGGTTTCAAGGTAGAAGAGTGGTAAGAGTTGGGCATTTGGGGGTCAAGTGACTTACCCAAGGTTACATAGCCAGGAAGAGTTGAGGAGCTCACAATCTTAATAAAAGAGACAACAAGCAAACAAATATGTGCAGACATGCTATATGTAAAGGTAATAGGAAATAATGAACAGAGCAAATGCATTAGATTTAAGGGGGAATGGGAAAGTCTTCCCATAAAAAATGAGGTTTTAGCTAGGATTTAAAGAAAGCCAGGAGTTGGAGGTGAAGATGGAGACCTTTCCAGAAAAGAGAGACAGCCAGAAAGAATGGCCAGAACCAAGAGGTTGAGTTTCTTGTTCATGGAACAGCAAGAAAGTACATGGCAGACATGGAAATGGGTCTTGATCAATGATATATGTAAAACCCAGTTGAATTGCTCATTGGCTATAGGAGGGGGACGAGAGAAAGTGAGGTAAAGAATGCAAATCATGTAACGAAAAAAAATATTTTTAATTAATTAATTTCTTTTTTTTAAAAGAGTACATGGCAGGTTGTAAAGTGTAAGAAGCCTGGGAATATCAGGAGCAGGAAGAGGAACTAGCTTATGAAGGGCTTTAAATGTCAAACAGAGGAGTTTGTATTTGATCCTGAAGATGATAGGGAGTCTCTTTCTCCCTCTGTCTTTTTCTGACTTCTCTGTCTCTCTTTCTCTTCTCTTCTCTTCTCTTCTCTTCTCTTCTCTTCTCTTCTCTTCTCTTCTCTTCTCTTCTTTTCTTTTCTTTTCTGTCTCTCTCTCTCTCCCTATCTCTCTGTCTGGTCTGTCTGTCTCTCTGTGTCTCTGTGTCTCTCTTTGCCTCTCTCACTCTTTCTTCCCCAATCCCCCTCCCCCATACAAAAAAGAACCCTTTTCAAACCAGAAAAACAGAATGAACAAATACAGAATGGTATATTTCTCCAAGCATACTCAGTGTGGTGTCTTGCAATGGCCTGAATTTTTTACTCTCCCTCTAATCTGAGACTATGTCAATAAAAATATTTTTAATGAAGGAAAAAGAACCTGCTTCAAATTATAGGAGAAGCTACATTCCAAATTTTAATGTGGGTTATTGAGAGTCCCCTTTCCCAAGAGTTAAGATATTTCTGGTGAAAGGTTAGAAAAGATATCCGGACTGCCAATCTGTGAACTTTGGGTCAGAAGCTCTCATGGCCCAAGGGTCTAGACACACTTTGAAGGATACATTTCCTCATTCACTGGGCTCAGAGATCCCACCCAGAAAAATCACAGGAAAAATGTATGGACAATATTTCCCCATGCACACCCCACCACACACACAGTATAGTGTGGCTAACTGATTGTTTACAAGTCTACCCTTCAAAGTCTTACAGGAGAAAGTTGTATTAAAAGAAGGTGGAGAAAACAGAGGACCTTCTTTGAGTCCCAGATAGGTATATAAATGTTCAATCAATGAATCGGTCAAATACCATTTATTAAATGCCTACTACATGCCAGGCACTAAGGGATACAAGGAAAGTCCCTGCTCCGAGACAAATGGGGGGAGACAACATGCAAGAAACTATGTGCAAATAAGATAGACTAAGGCAAAATTGGGAATTGGGGGTGGTCTCAGAAGGAAGTCACTAAGATTAAGGAGGACAAAGGGAGGCTTCCTACAGAAGGGGAGATGAGCTGAGACTTGAGGGAAGCTAGAAGACAGTGATGAAGAGGAAGGGCAGTCCAGGCATGGGAGACAAGGCCTGAAAATACTAGCAGTTGGGAGATAGAATGTCTTATTCATGGAACAGCAAGAAGGCCAGTGCCACTGGGCCTCAGAGTCCCTGGAGGGACATAAAGTGTAAAAAAGACTGGAACAATAGAAAGAGGGCAAGGGTATAAAGGGCCAAAAAGGACCCTGATGGGAAACGTTCTCTTACTCCCAAGAACTACCTTACCTAATACTACCTGCCACTCAAACAGCAGAATGCCATTTTTACTGTCTTTCTGATTTGGCAGTCTGTACCATATGACCAGTTCCCAAACACTGATACTTGACCTACCAGTTACTCAAGAAGAATGAAAAATCCTTCACCAGGGTTGTCCATTCTTCCGGAGCCACCCTCCAAGCAAATTTAAGGGCGGAACTTCTGGTCATTCTGTTCTTCTTTTCTTTTTTCCTTGACTTTTCTAGCTACCAGCTCCATCATTGTCATGCATTCCTTCCAATGGTCTCTGTTTATTCTTTCCAGTTATTCAAAGGACAGCAGGTATGAAGAAAGCTCCCAGTAAGAATTTCTCAATCACCAGGTGTTTTCTGGAGAACTATGTGCCCAGCACATATTATATAGGCCACAAAAAAGAATGGCACAATCCCTTTTCTCCAGGCACTTAAATCTTTATTATTCCATCCTTTTTTTAGCAAATGTTTGTAAAGGCTCTGCTCCTCAGCTTGGCCTGTAGGGCCACCCCACAAAGTGAAACTATCCTACTTCCCCAGACTTTCCTCCATATACTCTACCCTTTCGCTAACCATTGTTCCCAGGACACCCCTTACACTTTCTATGGCCTTGTTTACATTGTTCCTTATGTATAGAATAACACTGTTTTTCTCCATATTCCCAACACCAGCTGAATTCCTCCCAATCCCAGCTGAATTCCTCCCAGTCCTTTAAAGCTTAACTCAAAAGCTACTTCCTCCCCCAAAAAAAGTCTTTTCTGTTTCCCCCAGGCAAGACTTTCCTCATCCCAGGACAATACTTAACACTTTGGATTGTACAAGTTCCTTACTTGCCTACCCAAGGTCACAAGCTAGTTGGAGTAATGATTTCAGGTCCCTGGGCTCCAGTGCAGAGTCCAGTACCAAACTCATCACATTTCCACTATGCCCCTCTCCTAGTTCACTATGGCCTAGTTAAGCTTTAGATGTCCCCCAGCAACAAGTTCAAGGTTCTGCACATAAAATAAACACTCTATTTGCAATTAAGATTGATATTAATACTCTCCCCTCTACAACTGAATTGTTCTATGATATAGTATCAATATTTAATTGCTCAAAGGAGATGACTTATTAAAGATCCTTGTAAACCTTACAATGCTATGCTAGCTATTATTACTATGAAAGAAAGAAAGAAAGAAAGAAAGAAAGAAAGAAAGAAAGAAAGAAAGAAAGAAAGAAAGAAAGAAAGAAGAAAAAAAGAAAGAAAAAAGAAAAAAAGAAAGAAAAAGAAAGGAAGGAAGGAAGGACAGAAGGACAGAAGGAGAAGGAAGGAAGGAGAAAAGAAAAAAAAACAAGAAAAGAAGAGAAAAGAGAAGAAAAGGAAAGGAAAGAGATCAATCAAGGAGACTGACCAGGATGTAAGTATTGAGACTGATTAGGTCAGTCTAATATGGTATTAATGAGTAATCTAACCATCCATCCAGAGAGGGTTGGTTGGAGAAATGTCCAGTGTCTTCTATAAAGGCTAACTCTAGAAAGTGAGGGTTGGCCCTGAAATAACTATTGGTATTCTGGCATGGTATAAGATAGTATAATAGAAGGAACACTAGTCATAAGTTAAAACAGAATTAGATTCAAATTCTTGTCCTGATAATTTACCTGGGGGCCCCTATTAGAGGAAGGTCATCAGAAAACTACCCCAGGGTCAAGATACTTTGTAGATCATCTGGTTTAAAAAGACAAACAAACAAAAAATGGCTTATGAGCCGGGGCAAACATGGAACACATTCTAGACAATGTAACATATATGACCAGGGCAACTCATCTATAATGCTCTATAGAGCCACTGATGTTTTCTGCTGTGTGTCTCCACAGAGCTAGGTGGTGCAGTGTATAGAACCATCTCTTGACATCTCAGGAAGACTTGAGTTCAAATCCAGTCTTAGATAGTTAATAGCTATGCGACCCTCTGTAAGTCACTTCATCTCTGTCTGCCTCAGTCTCTTCAATTGTAAAATGCATATAATATTAGCACCCACCTCCCAGGGTTGTGAGGATTAAATGAGATAATATTTGTGAAGCACTTAGCACAGTGCCTGTCATATAGTAGGCATTTGTAAGTGTTAGCTGTTATTATTATCTGCTGGGTGTCTTTGTTGGCTGGTGGGAGCTATACCAATGAAAGCATAGGTGTGGACCCCTTTCCACCAGTTTTTCCTCCTCCCACCAGATAAAACTAGATCTCCACTCCTAGCTTGATAAGAATATGGATTATGTCTTATTCTACTTTATAGTTAAGATAAAAGAAAAAATAGATGCTCTTTGTACCTTTCCTAACCCAGTGCCATTCACATAGTAGACACTGAGGACCAAGAAAGGAAGTATGGGGGGTGGCGTGGGGGGTGGAGGGCAGCTGGGTAGCTCAGTGGATAGAGATGGGGAGGTCCTAGGTTCAAATCTGGCCTCAGACACTCCCTAGCTGTGTGACCCTGGTCAAGTCACTTAATTCCCATTGCCTAGCACTTAGGACTTTTTGCCTTGGAACCATACTCAGTATAGATTCTAAAATAGAAAGTTAGGGTTTTAAAAAAAGGGAAAAGAGTTGGGACAGAGGTCAGCAGTCATCTTAGTACAATAGTCTACAAACCAAAGTATTTTTGTATGCCTACTAGCTGCAAATGGTGCTTACATTCTTCAATACAATTAAAGTTTATTTTAAAATATAACCACCATTGTTAGTTTAAGGGCCTACAAAAATAGGTGGCAGGCTGGTGAGTTTGGTGAGTCCAACACAAACAGGACCCCTACAATAATGTACTTGGCAAATGATCCTCCAGCAGCTGAAGATTTTAGCAAAGCTCTTTTTTTAAAAGTACCGCATGGGACTCTTGCGGAGAAGGCAGAGAGATCTGGATGAAATAATCCTACAATCAGATGGCTTCAGAACTGATTGGAAGGGTAGTATTAATCTTGATTTCCCAATACTGGAATTAGAAGGAAGGGGGAATTTACCACCACTCAAGGTGTCCCATTCCACTTTTGAAAATTCTAATTGTGAGTGAATTTTACTTTTTTCTGACACTGAGTCTAATTTGCCTCCCTGAAGCACTTGCCTATTGCTTCTGGTTCTGCCCTAGGAAGCTAAACAAACCAAATCTAATCCTTCCTCCAGATCACAGTCTTTCAGGTACTTTACACCTCCATCACATTCCATCTTGAGTCTTCTCTCATCCAAGATAAGCATTCTTAGTTCCCAACTGAACTTCACATAACATGGATTTGCCATCTTGTTCGCCTTCTTCTGAACACTCTCCAGCTGATCAGTGTCTTTCTGACACTACAAAAGTGAACACAATATGGCCTCCCAATGAAGTCTGATGAAATTCATCCTTGGTTACATGCCTTTCCCATCAATCCTCTGCATATATCTTTTAAAAATCTAAGTTGATGAGTTTCCTATACTTTAATAGTGATTTCTTTAGAAACCTCTTTTTCCTTCTCACTATATCTGCTTTGCTTTATGCCTTCAAAATTGCATTCTTGAGACTTTGTCATATCTTTTGATCTGACTTCCCTTGAGACTGGATTTAACTCAGGTCTTTCTGACTCTCTATGGCACTCTGCTCACTGTACCACCTGGGTGCCTCAAGAAAGCAGAGCTGGAGGAAGACAAAAATGTGACATGTTCCTGAGAGCCAGGCCTGGAGACATGTCCTGGGTTCAAATGTGGCCTCAAATACTTCCTAGCTGTGTGACCCTGGGTAGGTAACTTAACTTCAATTGCCCAGTCCATGCTTCTCTTCTGCCTTGGAACCAATACTTAATACTAATTCTAAGAGGGAAGTTATGGGTTAAGAATTAAAAAAAGAATGTTATCAAAAGTGCCAGAGCCCAGAATGAACTGAGATTAGCAAGGAATGCCAAGCAAAACAAACAAACAAAAACAAGTTTTGAGGGGAAATGTTTCTATGATATATAAGAAAGAAGTTATCAAAGAAGGGATAGAATCATTGTTCAGGGTGGATGGGGCACTGACAACTGACAACAGAAAAGCAATCCCTGCTCTGTTCTTGCTTATTTGAGTTTTCTCTGTCAAGAAGAATGGAAAAGACATATTAAAAATGGCTTCTAGGAAGCATGGAAACAAAATGAATAAGGACATAGAAAGAGAGCTCCTGCTGCCCTTGGGGAATTCAAGTGACTTACTTATAGCCTCAGATCCTGAAAGTCCTGGCAAACTTGAGGGCAGAAGGACCAGCAGTAAATTTTTAAAACTGTATAGAATGTAAGAGATGCCACAGAATTGAAGAAGGGTAAATGTCATTCCGGTTTTCAAAAGAGAGAAGAGATTCGCATCAATGAGCTTAGCTAGAATCTCTAGAAAAAATCATAGGCCCTATTATTGAAGAAATAGTTATAGAACATCTAAAAGTGATAATCTAGGTGGCATAATGGATAGAGTACCAGGCCTGGATCCAGGAAGACTTATCTTTATGAGTTCAAATCTGGCCTCGGACACTTGCTGAATGGTCCTGGACAAGTCACTTAACCCTGTTTGGCTCAGTTTACTCATCTGTCAAATAAACTGATGGAAGGAAATTTCAAATCACTCCAGTATATTTGCCAAAACACCAAATGAGGCCATGAAGAATTGGACACAACTGAAAACAACTGAATAACAACAATAACAAAGTGGTAATCATAGATTACCAAGATGGCTTTGGCAAGAATAGGTCTTACTGAACTAAGCTGGTAGATAGGGTAGTTTGGTAGATATCTTTAGTTGTAATTTTAGAAAAGCATTGGATAAAATATCCTACACTATTCTTGTGTAAACAATGGATATGGATGGGTCAGAAGGTAGTAAAATTTGAAGGAATCAGACTTGGTTGATTGACTAGACATCATATTGGTCTGATGTCATCTTGTAAAAAGGACTCCAGTGGAGTGCTTTAGAGATCTGTTCTTTGTGCTGTGTTATTCAAAGTTGTGGTCAATGATTTAGATGAAAGCACAAAAAGCATGCCTATCAAACTTGTCAATAATACATAGTGAGAAAGGATAGTAGATGCAAAGGGTAGCAAAAGTCAGGATCCTCCCTCTTCCAAAAAAATGTTGACAGACTATATCATTGACCTGAGTCTCATATAATGAAGTTTAATAAGAAAAAAATCTAAAGTCTTAACTAATTCTAAAGTCTTGGGTTTAAGAAATCAATCTTGGGTGTACAAGACAGGGAAGGCATGGTTAAATAGCAGAAAAAGACCTTGGGGTTTTAGTGTACTACAAACTCAGCGAGATTCACCAATGTGATTGTTGTTTTCCAGTTGTATCTAACTCTTCATGACTCCATGGACGATAGCCATCCATGGGGTTTTCTTGGTCAGGATACTAGAATGGTTTATCATTTCCTTCTCCAGTGGATCTAGTAGATCCTTTTGTCAGGCAGAGGTTAAATGACTTACTCAGGGTCACACAGCTAGGAAGTATCTGAGGTCAGATTGGAACTCAGGTCTTCTTGACTCCAGGCCCAGCACTCTACCCACTGAGCTACTTAGCTGCCTCTTTGGCATATAGACATTAAGTGAGTCATCCAAGGGCACGCAGATAAGAGGTAACTGAGTATGCATTTGAACTCAGTTCTTCCAGTACTCTTACCACTGAGCTACAACTGCCTCTATAACCAATGTGATACCCAGTCAAAAAAAAAAAAACCTATTGAAATCTTTAGCTATATTAAGAAAGGCAAGGTACCTAGGATTAGGGATTTGATAGTCCCTGTTCTATATTCTGCCCTGATTAGACCATATCTGAGAACCAGTTCAGTTCTGGGAAAAAGAGTTTAGGGAGGATATTGATGAGTTGGAAAGTGTCCAAAGGAAGACAAATATGATGTTCAATCACTTTGAGTCCATGCCACAAGAGGATTGTTTGAAGGAAGGGATTATTAATAGAGACATCTAGAAATTCATAGGAGACTAAATCCAAAAAAGAAGGCAGTGGCAAAAGCCCTGGTCTCAGTGTTTATACATAAGTTCAGGTATTATGTAAGGTAAAATAGAAATCCAGTGTAAGGAGGCACTTTTGACCTCAGAGCTATCTTAGAGACATGGTGAGATAAAAACTCATGACTGCAATACAGGTCCTTGTGGAAATGCCTTATTTAAAAGGAAGTGGATAAATAAAAGGAGTGGGAATGGGATAGCATGGTATATTTTGAAATGATTCTCATGCGAAGAAATCCAGGAATTAAAAGGGGAAAGCATGGTGGGTAGTGTTTCGGTAAAGATCAATGGAAAAAGAAATGGAAGCAATTTTGGCATTGCAGTGTATTAGAAACCACCTAATCAAAAAAGAAGTTATAGATGGAGTTTCAGAAAGAAATCAAATCTTAAGTCTGGTATGGAAGAATAATTTAGTAGTAATAAGGGATTTCAATTATCCAGATATCTGCTAGAGTTCTCTACCTTTGTCTCTGTCTCTGTCTCTCTCATCTGTCTATCTCTCTCTCAGCAGACATGCTAATAAATTTCTTGATTTGCCTTAACAATCATTTGATGCTTCAAAAAGTAAAGGAATCAAGTAAAATCATGCTCTGAATTTGATTCTGACATGCAAGGAGGAACTCATGGCTGGGTTGAGAAAAGATGAGAGGGGAAGTGACCACTCCCTCTAAAAGTTTGTAATAAAAGACAGGAAATCCTGACAGTCTGACATGTACCTAGATTTGGGGAGATCAGTTTTCAGAAGGTTCAAGGTATAGTAGCTTCTAATGAACTAAAATTCTATAGGATGTCAGCTCAGGATGGATGCGAAATTTCCAAAAATTAAATGTTGAGGGCACAGAGGAAAACAGTCCTGATCCAGGGGCCCAATAGGAATTATCTGAGAAGACCAGTGTCCATGCATGGAGGATTCAACAGCCAACTTGATTTTTAAAAAGGTATGTACGGAAGAGGAAAGCAAGAACAAATGAATATAAAAGGATGACCTAGTCCTATAAAAATGTCTAGTTGGAGTAAAGCTTAAAACGACCTGAAAGAGGAATCATGGGGAGAAAAAGCAGCAATATAAAAAAGTTGTGGCTTTTTATAGCTATATGGGAAGAAAGGTGAAACTAGAAGAAGTGCTTGGGGGTAGGTGGTTCATGACAATGGAACGAAGGCAGAGCTGCTTAGTTGTTATTTTGCTTCTATTTTCTCTACAAGGAGAATGAGTTTGGGGCAAGAAAGGCTAGAATGACCACAGTGAGGTGGAGATGGGGGATTTAGTGAACTACAAGCTTAATAGTGTGGAATGGGAGCCCCTACCTTGCCCCCAGCAAGAACTCCCAGTGTGATCTTAGGCTGTATAGGATAAGGACTTTGGCCCCTATCCTCTCTCAGTCAACAGACCAATGTAACTAGTATATTTTTGTCTCTTCCTTTACTGGAACCCCACTCTCAAAAGGAAATTCTAATGTTCAGTAGTCCAGAATGTAGTGCAAATAGGGTACATGTCAGCCCTGCAAGGCCTTGTTGCAGAATTTCTGACAGTTGAGAAGGGTTTAGAATCTTGAGGAAGTTCAGTTGACCCTGGGGACTCATGGAGAGGAGCAGGGTAAATCTGAGCTCTTTCTTTGGATTGAAACCTGGCCTATATTCTGTAGCTTTTCTCTTAAAAATTGTTAGCTTAATTATTTCCTTTGAATCTCCCTAACCTCCCTTATTCCCCATCTTCATTTTCCCTGCCTGAATTTCTGTGAGGTTTTGAAAGGAGGGTAGATGGGAGTGTTAGTTTTAAACTTGATAGTTTAAATAGTCAAATAGGGCTTACCCTTGTTACAAATTATCTACTGAATCATTGTATCCAACTTTCCTAACCCTATTAATTACAAAACCACTTGAGAGCTGAGTTAAGGCAGGTCCTTTCTCAGTTTCATGTTCCTGTCTCCCTCCCCCACCTGAAGCTTTCTCTAGGTGGCTGTTAGGGCTTGTATCCTCCATCCCTTCCAATCAACCCTAGAAATCAATAAACCCTGTTTGTCTTTTAATCAAAACCTTTGACTACTTCATTAGTTGATCGATAAGAGAGGGAGGAGGAGAGAGAGGAATAGCATTCTCTCTGGGTTCTGAGGGATTGAAGGTGTTCATTTTGAAGGAAGTGAAATCTTAATACTTCCTCTGAACTGTTCCTTTGTAAACCTGAGAAACTGACTAGCAGCCCTCTAGTCAGTTTCAAGTCATTCTTGGCTGGCCCTAACCTTTGTCTGTAGAAGTGCCCTTCCTACTTGAAGGCTCAGTCTGTTTCCCTCAAGTGTCTCTGTCTCAAGCCTGTGTCCCAGTCAGTCTCTCCCAGGCTGTAGTTTGCCCAAAGTTATCTCATCCTCTCCCTTGCAAACCTTTATACCTCTGCGTTTATATTTCCTAAACTCAGTCATTCCCTTACTTCTCCTGTCACCTTAATTTACCACCTCCACTATAGTACCCTCCTTATCCGCTTTACTGCCTTAGGGATCCGCAAACCCCTATCTACAGTGCCATATCCCCCATTCACTCTACCTTTAATCCCTTGCCTGCCTAATCCTCTATTCCAACCATACTCATGCCTTAATTTCCCTACTACCTCTAGTCTATTCCCTTGATTACCTCCAGCCTTTGGTCCCATATCACCCCATTGCCTCAGTCCCTTATTACATCCCTGAAAAATTCCCTTATTACAAGAATCATAGAATTTATAGTTGAGTCATCCTTAAAATAAGATATCTCTACCATCCTGGATGATAAAGAACCTTGAGATTATGCCATCTAAGAAATGGCTGAAGTAAATAGGGATATTTTGCCTGGAGAAGACGTCAAGGGTGGGGAAGACAGAGGGAGGGAAAGGGAAAATGTGGGGAGTGATAGTGATTTTTAAATATTTAAAGGGCTGGCATGTAAAATAGGGACGAGTCTTGGGTTTGGAGTTTTTTTTTTTTAAGGGAGAAGTGTATGGAAAAAAGGTGGGGAACCAATATTTATTAAGTGCCTACTATGTGCCAGGGCCTGAACTAAGTGGTTTACAATATTATCTCATTTGGAGAAGGAGGAATTATAATTGGAAGTTGCAAATATACTTCCTAATAATTAGATGAAATGCTCATTAGAAGGACTGCTCTGGGAGATAGGGAGTGTCTCCTCATCAAAGAGCTTCAGGAAGCTAAAGACCATTTGCCAGGCCTGTCATATAAGGGATAATTGTTTAGCTATGGATTTGACTAAATGGTCACTAAGGTCCTGTCTAACCTTAACAGACAAAAACAAAAAGTGGTGATTCTATGATCCTTTGAATGAAAAGCATTTATTACAGAGAAGAAAACACTTAGGATAATACAATTGCCATCTAATATTTGGAAAGATTATGGAAGTGATTCCAGCTTTTGCTGCTACTAAGCTGCCATCTTGGTTCTGCCCCTGCCACCTAATATTTGAAAGAGCACCATGTGGAAGAGGTATTTGATGCTGTTTGGCTCCAAAGGATAGGAGTAAGAGCAATACAAAGACCCAAATTGAGATCGGGGTCAAGAAAAAATTCTTAACAACTAGTCATGGAATTGCCCTAAGAGGCAGTAGGTGCCACTTCACTGGTCTTCAAGATTGGATGGCCACTTGTCATGTGTGTGGGAACAAAGATTCTTTTTTTGGAGGAGGAGGGAGCATCAAACTCATAGTTGCTGTGGTTTCTTCCAACTGATAAAATTTCTTCCAAATGATAAAAATTAAGGAAAAATATCTTTCATTAGCTACTGTAACATCAGTCAATAGAGGCAGTGGGGCATAGTGGATAGAAAGCCAGGCTCTTTAAAAAGATGGCAGTTCAAGTCCCACTTCTGACACATAGTGGCTGTATCATCCAGGGCAAACCACTTAACCATTTAGTTCCCTAGTTGACACTATAAAATTAGACCTTGCTGAGAAGGTGCCTGAATTAGAGTTTTCTCATTGAGGAGTTTCCCAGGTGAATGAAATCACAGGATCAGTCCCAATCCTATCTCAGAAATCAACTAGTATAACTTGGTGTCATATACTAGAATACTATACAAAGTATATGGTATATCTATACACACACACACACACACACATATATATATATATACACACACTAGTATAACTTTGTATAGTATAGACTACTATACATTTGTATCTCCTCCTTTAACTGGAAGCCCAAGCTCAAAAGGAAATTCCAAGGATCAAGAGTCAGAATTACAGAACTTCATAGCTGAGAAAGATCTGGAATCATCCTTAAAATAATTACTATTAGAAAGCGGATCCGTCACTCCTTTGTCAGGGTGTGAGGTGTCTTTCTTTTTTTAAAACCCTACTTTCCATCTTAGAATCAATCCTGGATATTTGTTCCAAGGCAGAAGAGCAATAAGGCTAGGCAATGAGGGGTTAAGCAACTTGCCCAGGGTCACTCAGCTAGATTTGAACTCAGTGCCACCTGTCTCTGGGCCTAACTCTCAATCCACTGATCTACATAGCTGTCCCCAACGTGAGGTTTCTTGAAGGCTGTCAGCAGGGCACAGCCCAGGCAGCTACTATTGTTGTTCGGTCATTTCAGTCTTATCCAGTATTTGGGGGGTTTTCCTTCTCCAGCTCATTTGTTAGATAAGGAAACTGAGACAAACAAGGTTAAGTGGCTTACACAGCTAGTAAGTTTCTGAGGCCAAATTTGAGCTCCAGAAGATGAATGTTCCTGCCCCCAGGCCTGGCACTCTATCCACTACACCATCTAGATTCCAGGCACATCCTGGAAAAGCTGGAAAAGTTTTAAATCGCCACCTGGGTACAGACTGTAGGATTATTTTCCAAGTCAAGCATAGATTAATCCTGAAAGATTCTCCGACAGGGAAACCTGTAGGGTGATAAATTTTCAGCCCCGGCAGTCCTGAAGGCCATCTACTAAACTGAAAGATGATGGCGTGTATCAGTGGGAGCATTCACACCAAAGACAACCTATTTCCTCGAAGAGGAATCGTATTGCGGTGTGCCACGAATGAGAGGCTGCGCAGTTTGGATCGCATCCTATAGCTCTTAAGCAATGATTGGAAGTTCTCCCTTCTTACCAACAAGCATTTCTAGAGATCACCATGTGTTAAAACAGCACTGCGCTGGGTGCCTAGTCTAAGGTCATAGTCTCTGATCTTGTAATGTTCACAGTCTAGTCTGGTTATATCCAATAGTCTGCGGTAGGGGAAGATTGGAGCTCATCATAAAAACAATGGAGGTTTCGATAGGTAGTCAGGCTTCAGAGAAGCTGATATTGGGGGGTAATTTTTTCTATGAAGATTAAGTATCTATTAGCATTTTTTTTTTTTTAGTGAGAAGACTCCTATGCTAGGCAGCTAGGTAGTGCAATGATAGAGCATCCAGCTTGGAGTCAAGAAGACTCATCTTTTATGAGTTCAAATCTAGCCTCAGACACTTCCTAGCTGTGTGACCCTGGACAAGTAAGTTAGTCTTGTTTGCCTCAGTTTCCTCATCTGTCAAACGATTCTAGTATCTTTGCTAAGAAAACCCTTAATGAGGTCATGAAAAGTCAGACACAACTAAAAACCAAATGAACAACAATAACTCCCATTGAGCTGTATCTTTATTATTAAATGAGAGGCAGCTTTACATAATGGAGAAATAGCAAGCCCCATAGCCAGAAGAATTGGGGCTCAAAGCCCAACTCTGATACTTACTTTCTATGTGACCCTGGATATTCTCACAGTGACAGACAAACAATTCTCTAAGACTGTCTGGGGTACCAAAAATGACACTTTCTTTTATTTTTTTAAACTCTTACCTTCCATCTTAGAATGAATACTACATATTGGGTCCAAGGCAGAAGAGCCGTAAGGGCTAGACAATGGGAGTTAAATGACTTGCCCAGAGTCACAATAACTAGGAAGTATCTGAGGCTAGATGAAGGGCTCACTTTAGTAGCACAAATACTAAAATTAGAAAAGTAATAGAGTAGATTAGCATGGTTGCTGAGCAAGGATGACATGCAAATTCACATATATATGTATAGCTATGGATACATAAATAATATGTAAATTCTATAATCTAAAAGGACAGCTACGTGGCACAGTGAATAGAGTGCCGTCCTGAAGTCAGAAAAACTCATCTTCCTGGGTTCAAATCTGACCTCAGACACTTCCTAGCTATGTGTCCCTGGACAAGTCACTTAACCCTGTTTGCCTCATTTCTTAGTCTATTAAATTTTAGAACTGGAGAAGGAAATGTTAAACCATTCCAATATCTTTGCTAAGAAAACCTCAAATGGATTTTAGCTTTATTTAAGTATTTTCATACCATAGTGGCCAATATGGAAGTAAGTTTTGCATGATAATATTTGTATAATCATGATTATGATACATATATAATCAGATCAAATTGCTTACCATCTCCAGGAAGGTAGAGGGAAGAGAGGGAAGGAGACAATTTGGATCTTATAATTTTGGAAAACATGTGTTGAAAATTATTATGTGTAAATGAGAAAAAATATAAAAAATAATATAAATACAAATAACAAGTAAATATAAGTAAATAAAATTTTAAAATATATAAAAAGAAGAAAACCCCAAATGGGATCACAAAGAGTGTCAGACTGAAATGAATGAACAAAAGCAACAAAATATTTTTTAAAAGCAGGACAAGGATTTACCTGAATTGGCAGGAAAGGTTTATCATTGGAAGATCCCTAATCAATGACATCACAGGTTCAGCCCCTAGAGCTAAATATTTCTAGAATGTCTGTAGAGTTCAGAGCTTGTTACAACATTACCCTCTATGTAACTTTCTCAAGAACCAAGAGAAAAGCTGTGGTTTTTTGGATTTTATTTTTTAACAAACATAAGGACTCCTAGAAATGTTTCAAGCAATACAGGTCAAATCACACCACAACATTCATGCTATTTTGTTACTTTGGAATTTTGAGAAATCAGCTATTGCAATAAAAGCGAGTTTCCAATAACTGACTCAGGCCATTTTTGTCCTAAGATTTTTGTCATGAAAATATCTATTAGTAAAAAGAAAAACATAAAAGGCTTTAATTAAAATCCATTGGTTGATGAGAAATAGAACTTTCATCTTAGAAAGGCTGGAAAGAGTTGACAAAATCATTCCTCAGTTCTCCTATGGCACTTTGAGAGCACTTAGCAGCATCCAGCTCTAAAGCTCATCTCAGGATCTGTTCAGAGGCCGGGACTGAGCTGATGAGCAGGTAGGTTGACTGTCAAAGGTACTTCCTTTTTTAAGTTACAGCTTTAAACAAGCCTGAAAAATATAGGGCGGTGACATTTTTGCCAGAAAGAGGAAATGTACTTAAGAAATAGATATCAGGAAACACCATTTTAGAAAACACATAACTTTGAGACCTATGAAGAAACTTCCTTCATAGGAAGAAACAGTCCAAAAAAAGTTTTTTAATCAGGTTAAATATTGCTGCTGTGAGAAAGGTCCTATTTTTCTGATCATTCAGGCTATGTGGACCCAATAAAATACATGAGTAAAGTAAAATAAAATCATTTTTCTTTGTGGATTGGAAAATTAGGACAAAATTTCAATCACATGAATGAACCAGTTTGACCCCACGGCTCCTCCATTCTTGAAATAATTCTTCAGTTTGAGTCACTAGGCTGATACTAAGCAGTCTAGACTTAAGGTCTCCTCTTGAATCAAGTCCAAGTTTTACGCTGTATCTCTTAGATAATCTGATAAAGGTATTAATAGTTATTCTTCCACAAAATGAGTCTCCTCTTACTGAAGGTATAGGCTAAGGAGAAACTGAGATGAGAAAAACAGGAGGGACAAGAGAGGATGTTTGGTGATTTGGGGTAGGATTTTTTAATTTAATCTTGTTTTTGCTCTCACAATTACAACATAACTCCACTGACCAGGTCTATTCCCTTTTCTGTGCCTTCCCAGTATTTCCTTTGAATTCTATAAAAATCTCAGAATTGGAAGGAACCTCCTAAGTGATTTTGCTCATTCCCTACCAGAAACATGAATACTCAGTACAACTTCTGTTCAGCTAATATGGATAAATTCATTGGGGAATGGGGTGGGGGGGGGGGGGTTAAGAGCCTGGACCTGATCAGTTACTGGAAGTATGGTGTCACACTCAACAGAAACAGGGAAGCTAGAAATAAGGGTGGATTTAGAGGAAAGTGGGAGTGCTGAGTTTGAAATATATATGGGACATCCATGTGTTGTGCTTAGTAATGTGGTCCTGAAACTCCACAGATAAATGAAGCTAATTATGTGGATTTGAGAATCATCTACATAGAAATAATCCTGGAACCCAAGGATGCTGATGAGATCACTGAGAGGGAATCGTTAGAGAAAAAATTCAGCTTACATCCAAGCACTAGGATACACCCAGGCATAGGGGCCAGGGCACAGATGCTGATCCAGAAAAGGGCAATTGAGAAAGACCAGTCAGATTAGCAGCATAGAGATGGAATGTGGGTAAGATCTTGTTGGGTCAGAATCCTATTTCACTTCTACACGGTATCTGAGACCTAAATTGTTGCTTTGGTTTTTTAATTTAAACCCTTATCTTCCATCAGAGAATCAATACTAAACATTGATTTCAAGGCAGAAGAAAGGTGAGGATTAGACAATTGGGGTCACAAAACTAGGAAGTGTCTGAGATCAGATTTGAGCCCAGGACCTCTGTTTCCAGACATGTTTCCACTGAGTCACCTAGCTGCTCCAACCTAGCTGTTTTTGCTCTTCATGGCTTTTCCCATGTGATTTAACCAATTAGCAAAAGCAGGCAGTTGGATATTAGAACAAAGAATGCTTCTTTCCTTTATGCACAGGAATAATTTTGGACTCCAGCTTCTCTAAACAGTAATGGACTTGAGGGAGCAGCTGGGTAGCTCAGTGGATTGAGAGCCAGGCCTAGAGACAGGAGGTCCTAGGTTCAAATCCGGCCTCAGACACTTCCCAGCTGTGTGACCCTGGGCAAGTCACTTGACCCCCATTGCCTATCCTTACCAATCTTCCACCTATAAGTCAATACACAGAAGTTAAGGGTTTAAAATTTAAAAAACAAAACAAAACAGTAATGGACTTGGAACACTCGTAGAAATCATATCCTATCTATTTCCTAAGTCCTTCCCCAAAATTTCATATTATCCGTCTTCACTGGGAGGTAGCAGCTGCTCTGCCCCTTAACAATATTGCTGTTACTCCACAAGAGATCAGATAATTATGCAGAAAATTAACAGCCTAGGACCCCACTTGATATTCATAAATATATTTATACATATACACACATATAGACATATACATGTTGTGTTGGCATTTAGAGGAGAGGGGTAAGGAATTGGAACAAAAAAATTGAAGGGAAGGAGAGCGCCTATTTGCCTTTAATGAATTCATGTGACCTAGCCCAGATGAACTCCATCATCAGGTATTGAAAGAACTGGTAAAAATGATTACTGCAGGATCAGCTAGATGGTTCATGGATTAAAAGCCAGGCCCAGAGATGGGAAACCCTGAGTTCAAAGCTAGCCCTTCTAGCCCTTCCTCACTGTGTGATCCTGGGCATATTACTTATCACTCTTAAGCCTTGGAACCAATATCCATTATTGATTCTAAGATGGAAGGTAAGAGTTTAAAAAAAACCGTAGTGATTCCCGAGCCAATGTCAGAAATATTTGGAAGGTCATACCATGGGAGATATTGTGTATGGGATGTTTTTTTTTTTTTAATGTTAAATCAGTCAGAGAAGTGATATTTGGATGAAATTCTTAAAGTTTAGCTTTCTATGAAGGCTATGATACCATTTGCATAATTTATGTAACAAATAATGCAGACCCTCCTCTTGCCCCTTCCACCATTGGAAAGTAAGATCATCACCAATGACTTGCCCATTGTTGCTATTTAATAAAATATTTGTTAAATAGAATTGGAAAAATAATTGAGAAATCATGGACCCTGGGAGAGGTATAGATTAGAGAAAGGCAAAAGTCCCAAGTCTTGTTTCCCCTTTTGAAAAATAAAATTTTTATTTTATTTATTTATTCACTTATTAAAGTGAAGGATCACCTTGTCTCTCTTCCCCCTCCCTCTCCCTCTTCCCATATCCCAATTTTCAAGAAAAAAAGGGGGGGGGGGAAATAATCCTTATACTAAAGGCCAGTGAGCTAGACATCAATTTCTTGGAAAATTCCAGAATTGATTGTTAAAGACATGTTATCTAAGGTCCAGGTAGGAAAGTGATGACTTCATCATGAACAGGTTCCACCAGACTAATCTCCTTTTCTTTTTTGACAGAATTACTAAACTAGTAGTTGAGGGGAATGGTATAGTTATTGGTTACCTTTTACCCAGATTTGAGCGAAACTGATAAAAATATCTCCTAAGTATTCTTACAAAGAAACAATCAGAACTGATCAGATTAACAGACTTGAAGAGTTAATGGCTCAATGTCAACATTTCAGGTCTTCAATGGAGTACTTCCAAGATCTGTTTGTCCCTGTTCTGCTTAATGTTTTTATTAATGACTTGCATTAAGGCAAAGACGGCATGATTTTCACATTCTCAGATGACAACAAGCTGAAAGGACTAACTTACATTCTGAATGGCAGCATCAGGATCCAAATAGTCCTTAATAGGCTAGAGTATTTGGGCTAGATCTAAGAAAAATGAAATTCAATAGGAATGTATCACTCAATCAACAAACATTTATTAAGTACCTTTATGTGCCTACTGTACTCTGCTTTATTGGACACCACCTTGGGGGTAGGAGGAAAAAAAATACCTCATTGTCTCTGTTAAGTTTCCCTTACATTTTGTGATTTCATCAAGTGATTGGATTTGCATCCTTAATGGATTTTCCGGGACCCAGGTCTTCCCTAGCCATCATAGAGGCAAAATTCAAAACTAGGAGCTCCAAGAAAGTCATAGTTTATATTTTTTAGCATCTCCCCCAAAAGAAAAAAAAGGCAGGACTCTTTCAAGGCATCTTTGTATAAGAAATAGAGTATAATCCCAGCTCGGCCTTATTCTTGGCATCCACTAAGGCCAGTTATTAGATGAGGGACCCAGGAACTCTGGATCTAAGTCTCAGCTCCTCATGGCACAGCACATGCACTCAAGAGACCTCCATCCCCACCCCGCAGTACAGACTAAAGCTCCTGTAGCTGGTTTTATTCCAATCAACATCCTGTCACTGACAGGGACCTCCATCTGCTTTTGAAATAGCTCAAGACTCACTCGTGGAGGATGGAATTAAAGAAAGACAATGCTAAGCTTATTGGCATTCTAGACTGGTATCTCTAACTTTTAAAACTTTAATTTCTATTTCCTGTGGTCAGAGGACAAAAGGTAGATCACAGGCTCTCTGGAGTGTTGGCCCTTTTCCAGTGTTTGGCTTTGTGAGCAGGTTCCACCTGAAGCACAGGTAATCAGAGGAGCATAGATGTGTAATCTCTTCCTTCATGTTTATTCTCTAAAAACTCCATGGGGGGGGGCAGGGGAGAGGGATAATTGAACTCATCTGAGGTTATAATCTCAGCAAATGAGAGATTGCTACATCTTCTTCCCTGAATGCAATCTTTGTGGTTTTCCCTTAGATGGTATCATGGAAGTCTCACTCGCCATGCAGCAGAAGCACTTCTTCTCTCAAATGGAAAGGACGGAAGTTACCTCTTAAGAAATAGTAATGAAAGGAGCGGCCTATACTCTCTTTCAGTGAGGTATGTTATTCAATCAAGACCTAAGCACAGTGGGGGCAGCTGGGTAGCTCAGTGGATTAAGAGTCAGGCCTAGAGACGGGAGGTCCTAGGTTCAAATCTGACCTCAGACACTTCCCAGCTGTGACCCCCATTGCCCACCCTTACCACTCTTCCACCTAGGAGCCAATACACAGAAGTTAAGGGTTTAAAAAAAAAAAACTAAGCAAAGCATAACAGCACTTGCCAATTATATCAATGTAATTCAATCTCTTGCCTCACTCTCCCAGCACCCTCTATCAAGGACTCATCCAGAACCGACCTATTCTTTTTTCCTTCAGGATTATAGGATAGAGGATACTTTCCTAGTAATTGAGGCTCATGAGTCCCCACCAGTGTGTATCCCCCATTAATTATTCTTTGATCTAAATTAGAGTTAGTTTTTAGAAATATTTTCTAAGGTAACCTAATAAGAACAGTTGGTACAAACTCATACATCCATATGCAGAGTTCAGGGAAAAGTGGGCTCAAGCTTAGATAATATGAAAACAAAAGGAATGTCATAATTTGTGGAAGTTCTTTTGTTAAAAGTCTTTTTCACCCCCTTCATAAACTGACCCCTTCATGAAGTTCTCTTATGTATGGTGTACCTTCCAGCCTTTTTATGGGCTCCTAAAGCTGCTGTTCCTTAGCGTGTCTAGTTTGTCCTCAATTTCTAATGGACCTGCTCCCATCACTTCTTCCAAAGATGCTGTTAGAACAATGATGAGAATTCCAAATCCTCTGACTTTTTGAAGTTTAGGAGGCAGGAGAATCAAAAGCTCTTCTCTCCTCCCCTCAAAGTGATTCCCTCCTAAGGATGTGACTGGAATTATTATCTCTTTGATTGGAAAACCAGGCTTCTTTCTATAAGACCAAGAGTGCATGACTAAGACTTTTCATTCCATCCCAACACCCCTTTGCATTGTTACTGCCATTCCTCTAATGGATTTCACCCCTTCCAAACTAATTAAGGACTTTCTTGATTGATTGAGTCACTAGGTATGTTCTTACCTGGTTAAGGGTTAGTTTAAATGCGATGGAGTAATTGATTCAATTGACACCTCCCACCCCCACTTTACACTTAGATCTGTTTACCCCCCTGTTCATACCACTGGAACACAAATCTGCATTGCTATTTTTTTATCTTTACTTTCCATCTTAGAATCAATACTAAGTATTAGTTCCAAGGTAGAAGAGTGGTAAGGGCTATGCTGGGGGTTAAGTGACTTGCCCAGGATCACACAGCTAGGAAGTATTCAGAGTCATATTTGAACCCAAGACCTCTAATTTCCAGGCCTGACTCTCTATCCACAGGACCTAACTATCCCTTATTTTTAGATGGTCTAGTGAAGGACTCCCATCCTTGAATGGTAAAATAGTCAAATCGTGGTTGCTCACTCATGGATAGAATCATACTAGTGATAAGAGTTGCATTCTAGGATCATCTAGGTGGCTCCTTGGATAGCCAGGCTGGAGATGGGGGGGGGGGGGTGTCCTGGGTACAAGTCTGACCCCAGATACTTTCTAGCTGTGTGACCATAGGCAAGTCATCCCATTGTCTAGCCCTTACTACTCTTGGAACCAATACTTAGTATAGATTTTTTTAACCCTTACTTTCCATCTTAGAATCAATACTGTGTATTGGTTCTAAGGCAGAAGAGTGGTAAGGGCTAGGCAACTGGGGGTCAAATGACTTGCCCAGGGTCACACAGCTAGGAAGTGTCTGAGGCCAGATTTGAACCCAGGACCTCCCATCTCTGGGCCTGGCTCTCAATTCACTGAGCCACCCAGCTGCCTCCACTTAGTATTGATTCTAAGACAGAAAGTAAAGGTTTAAAAAAAGAATTACATTTTAGAGGGTTATGTCTGCTAATTCCTTTTCAGGGAATTAAGCAGTATAAAATTAAATCCAGAGATTTAATTATTGGAATGGCAATGAGATACAGGGTTGCATATTTCATCTGGATGGCAGTACACTGTGATGGTCCCCAATGTTGTCAGCTTGGCTTTATAGGTAGTATGAAAATGCTAAATAAACATTGTGGGGGCTTCATTATTAGTGTGGAAATGTTTGATGATGAGACCTAAAAGAACCATTTTCATCTTGAAAGCAATGTGGTAAAGTAGGATGAGTACCAACTCTAGAGTCAAAGGACCAGGACTCAAATCTGTTTCTGTCACTTTCTTCCTTCTTAATATTGGCTGACCCAATTGCCCTATTTTGCTTTCAGTTCCTTCATCTACAAAATGAGATACTTGGACTCGATGGTGCCCAATGTCCCTTCTAGCCCTCAATGTATAATCCTAGGCAGTTCTCTGAGGACCAAGGAGAATTTTCCTCATAATCACCTTTTAAAGAAGGCATTTCAAGTTTCATTATTCTTATTTCATAGATAAGGAAACTGAGAGATTCACAGAGCTGCCCAAGCACACACAACCAGGAAATGTTAGAGCTGGGGCCCAAGACCCTACTTTCTGTCTCCTTTGCATAAAATCATTGTGCCTCTTGCCATCAATAACTCAAGGAGCATTAACGAAGTACCTACTATGTGCCAGGCACTATGCTAAGCAATGGGGATACAAATAAAGATAAGACAATCCTTGCCCTTGTGGAGCTTACAACCTTAAGGAATATACAGATCACCATTAATATTCTTAACACATAAACAGTGTAAGATGTCAATGAAGACAACCATTCATATTGGTGACTCATCATATGGGGTTTTTGCATGTGTTCTAGGTCTGCCCTATTCTTTCTCTGTCCCACCCCAGACCTTTTTAAGACCCTCCAGAGAAGTTGGGCAATGAACACATACTGGAGATTCCATTCAAGAGGGGATTCCATTTTAGTATGAAAAGCAGAATTTGTTGGACCTTCTGGCAAAAAAATCCCTGCCCGGAGAAAACGGAGCCATTGCATCAAATGTCTTAGTTCTTAGTCAGTCATGAGTGGAATCATTTCAGGATAATATTTTTCTTTCTAAAAATGATGAATTTCCTGTAAATGACAAATAACGATGTATACATAATACATGTTTTTCTCCCTTTTAGAGCCAAAGAGTCTGTCAAACATTTTCACGTGGAATACACAGGCTATTCATTCAAGTTTGGTTTCAATGAATTCTTGAGTTTGAAGGAGTTTGTCAATCATTTCGCAAACCAGCCTCTGATTGGAAGTGAAACAGGTAAGCTATGTGTAAATGGGAGTCTTGTAAGAGTTTGTTTCAGAGTTGGAGAAAGGAGGAAACATACAAACATCAAATTCCATAACAATAATCATTTGGCACCCTTACTAGCCTTTGAACATGCAATGCTTGAGTTTGTCTTCTTTAAGATGTGCTATTATCTTGTCGAGTCAGACAAACTTGATTTTAAATCTGGCCTCAGACATCTACTTGGTATATGCCTTTGACTGAGTCACTTAGCCTCTTTTTGCCTGTTTCCTCAACTGTAAAATGGGAATAATAAACAGCACCTAAAACATACCTCCTACAATTGCTGTGAGGATCAAATGAGATAATATCAGAAAGGGCAAAAAAGTCCTTAGTATAATGCCTAGCTCAAGGTTGGTACTATATAAATACATTTTCCCTTCCCATCCCTCTTCAGGTAAGACTTAAGCTGAAGAACAAATCTAAATCTGCACTTGTAGAAATGATTCCTTGCCGGGAAATTCCTTGTACCACAGAAATAATAGGTCTAGTTTAAAGAAATAAGTCAGGTTAAAAGTTTTAGAATAGAAAAGGATGTTGTTGACAAAAACTTTTTCTTTTGATTGGCTTCAGTGAGAAAAAGATGCCAGGTTTTGAGTGCGAGAACTTCCTCCAGCAATTGAGAGGCAGCTTTCCAATACAGTACCTTAAAATCCTTGAGAGTTGTCTGGAAGTTGAGTGACTGACCCATATGACCAATAACCTTGAACTCAGGCCTATCCTGACCCTAAGAACAGCCCTATACAATATGGTTCTATTTATTATAAGATAAAGCCAACCTGAAGTATCCAAGGTCGCTCTTCAACCCTACCTCAGAGCTCTGTCCAGAGCACATACTCAACAAATATTTGTGGATTTGATGAACCAATAGCCCAGAAAGATGCTTTTTCAGTGAAGGTATGTTCATTTTTTGTTCTCATCCACCCATTCCACCAGGAGAAGGTTTCACACACTTGAGTTAGATATTTCCTAACTCACCACCAGGTTTGAGGCCTGTCAGGTATCCTCAATGAGATTTTACTTATTTATTGACTTGGTTTTCCTGGGATGTAGCCTCTGAGGCTCATGGTACAGCTTCTTGGAGCCAATTTGGTGAGAAGTGAGTGAGAGATGGACACTAAAAGTGGTTGAGCAGCCCTGAAAATGGTTCAGCAAATCCTCACACCAGAGAGTTCTAGTCCTCCCTGCACACCCCATAACCCAAAAGTGTTATGGACAACTTCGAGCATGATCAGATATCGAAGACACAGTCATTCACTGCATTTGGAACATTACCAATTGTCATGACTTTTGTCTTGCCACTGGATTTTGATGGCTCAGGAAGAGAGAGAGAGGCTGGTGACTTTGTGCAACTCTGCCTCACTGAAATCCAACTCACTTGCAAATCAGGACATCATCCCATGGTGTTACTGGTCCTCTTCAAAGACAAATAAGGGCTCTTAAACTGTGAGGAGCTGCCTGCTAGTATCCATTTAATAACTCTTAGCAGCGTTGAGATACATTGGCATTGAGATTCTTCAGTTTTGTCATTCTCTGGGGAAAATCACCCCATTCCTGGAAGGAAAAAGAAATAATAATGAAGACAAAGCAAAAGAAAATTTGAAGAAGAGTGCTTCCAAAAAATGTTCCTTACAGTAAGAATTTTAGACAGAAGTAGGAAAGATTTTGAAACATAAAAACTATTTGGTTAAAGAGAGAGTCAAAATGGCAGAATAGCTAAATTAATAAAAGAAAAGCTAACTGAACTGCAAAAAAAAAAATAGAAGCTAACACAATAATTATAGGAGACTTTAATTTTCCTCTCTGAGAACTGGAGTAATCTAACAGAAAGATAGGTACAGAGGAAAATATGGAATTGAACAAAATGTTGAAGAATTTAGATCTAAAAGACTTAAAGTGGGGGCAGCTGGGTAACTCAGTGGATTCAGTGGATTGAGAACCAAGCCTAGAACCTAGGTTCTAGGTTCAAATATGACCTCAGACACTTCCCAGCTGTGTGACCCTGGGCAAGAGACTTGACCCCCATTACCTACCCTTACCACTCTTCTGTCTTGGAGCCAATACACAGTATTGATTACAAAATGGAAGGTAAGGGTTTAAAAAAAAAATAAAAGATTTAAAGTATCCTCTGAATGGAAACATTAGAGGATATACATACTTCTCCATATCATATTTGCAAAAACAAGTCATGTGCCAAGACATTAAAAAATTACAAATAAATGTAAAAAGGCATAACTATCATGCACATTCTTTGTGGAACATAGCAATTAAAATGGTAATTAATATAGGGAACACAAGTAAAGATATAGATATTAGTAGAAATAATAATGTCATTCTGAATGATATTCCAAAAAGAAATCACAGAAACAATCAATAGCTGTGTGTGAAAGACTGATGATAATAATGAGACAGCATGTCAGAATTTCTGGAATGCAGGTAAAGTCTTCATGGAATGCAGTCCTTAATGGAAATTTCTTTTTAATTTACATGAACTATCTTAACATACTTGCTTGAATAATATCACACACATACACATACATGCAAACATACACACACACACACACACACACACACACACACACAAAGCAATGTTGAAGACTTACTGCATTTATGTATTATAATTCTAAAAAGGTGGAATCCATTAGACCTGATTCTGGGTCTTTAGAAAACATTCTTAATATAAAATTTTTGATGAAGAGAAATTGATTCAGAGAACAGTTCAAAATGCTTTTATTCTCATTCTGTTGCTATTTTTAATCTTTTAAATGAAGGTTTTAAAAGGCAGAGTTGGGTAGAGAATAGAGATAATGGTGCTGTCAATAAGAGTACCTAAATTCAAGCCCTATCTCTGTCACATGTTGGCTCTGAATCTGAGGAGCCATTTAACTCCTTGGAGGACCCATTAGACTAGAAATTGCAGAACAGGTACAGATCTGCATTAACTGAGGAAGTTTCCTCACTGGTAGTTTCTTATACCAATGAGATCACAAGTCTGAAAAAAAAATGAAACAAAAAGGAGGAGAAAAGAAAGGAAGGAAAGAAGGAAGGAAAGAAGGAAGGAAGGAAGGAAGGAAGGAAGGAAGGAAGAAAGGAAGGAAGGAAGGAAGGAAGGAAGG
>NC_058135.1:45663852-45694148 GCF_016433145.1 Gracilinanus agilis
ATTTACTACACTATCATAGTCCCTTTGTAACAGTAATTGCATTATCCCTTTTTTTTTGCCACCAGCATTTATTTTATTTTTAAATAATATTTTCTTTTACCCCCAGTTACATGTAAAAACTTCTTAAATATATATTTTTTTTAATTTTGAGTTCCAAATTCTCTCCCACCCTTTCTTCCCTACCCCCTCCCTGAGACAGTAAGCAGTCTGCTTTGATTTTACATGGGCCATCATATCATAATTTCTTTATAAGATTATACCCTGCCTCATTCAAGGTCTGTGTGACACATATTTATTTAAAAGCTAAAATGATTCAAAATTAATTTTATTTTAAGATATGACACCTCTGTGGGTAATTGGAGATTTTGAGATTCTTACATGTCAAAGAAAGCTAGTTTTTGTTCTTTCCCCTCCTCCTGCCTAAAAAATAAAATAGAAGAAAAGCAATTTTAAAAGCCACTTAAATAATTAATCAACTCTGATTCTTGCCACAGGACACACAATAAAAGACATTACCTTAGAAGTCCTTTCTGTCCTCTCAAAAGATGTATTGTAACATCCTTCATACAGAGAGTTTAAAGAATGAGTTGCTATTTGCAAAGCGGATCTGATAAATCATAGTCCTACATGGATGTAGCATGGGGAGAACTCCTGAAGGTCTAAAAGCCAAACAAAGGAATTTATATGGATGTCCCAAAAGTCATAGTAAAGGTTTTTAAACTGCTAAAGCTTCCAGCAGCACGTGAAAATAATTAAAAAAAAAGAACATGAATAGTTATAAGAAGAGAAATTTATATCATTTCCAGGGTAAAGTTTCAGACTGTTCCAAGACTTTTAGGACATCCTCTATTTGATTTTGAGGGCAGCTAAATGATGCAATGGATAGAGAGCTGGGCCTAGAGTCAGGAATACTCATCTTCCTGAGTTTAAATCTAGCCTCAGATACTTACTAACTGTGAGCAAGTCCCTTAGCTCTCTTTGCCTCAGTTTCCTCATCTGTAATGAACTGGAGAAGGAAATGGCAAACCACTTCAGTATCTTTGCCAAGAAAACCAAATGGGGTCACAAAAAGTCAGACATGACTGAAAAATACCTGAATAACAGCAATATATCTCATCCTAGAGGTAATGGGAAGCCAATGGAGTATTGAGGTAGAAGGAAAATGCTTCATATACCAACTGGGCAAGGTGGTCTTTAAAGTGCCTCCATTCTTGTGATTGTATGGATTAGTATTATTTCCCTTTTTTTTTAAGTGAGGGAATTGGAGACCAGAGAATTAAATAATTTGCTCAAGGTCACACAACTAATAAGCAGCAGAGCTGAGGCTAAAATGCAGTTTGCCTAACGTCTAATGTGGTCTTTTCTCTGACTAGAGTACTTAAATGTATAAAAATGATACCACTGTTTTGAAGAACTGGAAACAATAGAAATTTCTCTTCTCCAAGTCATATTCCTCTTCTATTTTCATGTGCTGCTGAATTCAGTTCAAGATATCTGAATCAATAATAATTGTTGTTGGGTCATTTCAGTTGTGTCTCAGTCTTCATGATGAGACTAGAGCGGCTTGCCATTTCCTTCTCCAGCTCATTTTACAGATGAGGAAACTGAGGCCAAATGGGTTAAGTGACATGTCCAGGTTCACACTGAACTCAGGAAGATGAGTCTTCCTGACTACAGGCTCAACACCTCACTGCCCTCATCTTAGATCTATCTTCTTCACATATTTTTTTTTTGCATGTTGTCTCCCATTTTGTGTGTTCCTTGAAAGCAGAGAGTGATTTTTATTTGTTTTTGTTTGTTCATTTGTTTGCCTGTCTTTGCATCGTCTCAGTGCTCCCAGTCTGCTCCCCTCTCCATTTTTCCATGTTTGCCTCATTATACCATATGCCATGGGTAGAATGGAAGGTCTTGGTTTGGGGCCAGGAAAACAGAGACAGACTCCAACACTTAGCAGCTCTGCACCTGAATGGAGCCAGCATTTAATTTCCTTGAGCCTCCATTTCCTCATCAGAAAATGAGGACATGCAGTATCATTCTCTGGGACTCACTGGACTGGCATGAGAAGAAGAACTTGGTGATCTCAAATCACGATGCAGATGTGACTTCTTCTTATTGGCCAGCTGCTTTTCTAGGATCTAGGGAAAACCACCAAGCTGGGAAGCAGCACAGTTCAAGACCTGAGGAAGCTTATAATCTAATAGGGAAGAGAAGAAAAATAAGTAGGAGACAGCAAAAAATGGCATATGATAAAGACAAAGGAAGGATCCAGAAAAAAAAATACTAGAATCAGCCGGAGGGACAAGAATTTCTTTCCAATGGAAGGAGGAGAGAAGGAGGTGTTTGGAGTTAGTACTGCCTGTGGGAAATTTCCTGGCTTTAATGAAGTGAAGGATTTTGGCAGGCAGGGAGGTGGAGGGAGGGCATGGGTACCTTGCCTACCTGGAAGTCTGAAACAAAGAGCAGGAGGAGATTGGGTAACAACTGGTGAATAATACAGTTTGGCTAGAATGAGAGTCCTGAATGAAGCTACTGGCAAATATGACTGGAAAGATAGGTTGGAGTAAAACTGAGGAAGGTCCTTTAAAGGCTATAGAAGGGGCAGCTAGGCGGTTCTGTAGCTTGAGTGGATTTCTTTGCAAAGATACTGGAATGGTTTGCCTTTTTTAAAGATGAGGAAACTAAGGCAAACAAGCTTAAGTGCTCAGAGTCACATAGCTAAGTAAGTGTCTAAGGCTGGATTTGAACTCAGGTCTTTCTGACTCCAAGTACAGAGCACTCTATAAACCAATGATTCCCAAAGTGGGCGCCACC
Source organism: Gracilinanus agilis (assembly GCF_016433145.1). Taxonomy (NCBI): domain Eukaryota; kingdom Metazoa; phylum Chordata; class Mammalia; order Didelphimorphia; family Didelphidae; genus Gracilinanus; species Gracilinanus agilis. The sequence continues at coordinate 45,666,664 of NC_058135.1, forward strand.
GCCCCCTGGTGGGTGCTGAAGCAATCCAGGATGGCAGTGATGGCCACAGGTGCATCTATCTTCCCTAATAATTGCTATTAAAATTTTTTAAAATTAATTTCCAGGGGGTTAAGTAATATTTTTTCTGGAAAGGGGGCAGTAGGCCAAAAAAGTTTGGGAACCACTGCTATAAACCATTCTACCTATCTGTCTGGAAATCATAGATTCTTAAGAGTTAAAGGGAACTTTAGTGATCGTCTAGCCCAGCCTATACCCAAACAGAAATCCTTCTTGACAAATATCTTTGAGTGATCATTTAGCCTCTATAGTAAGACCTGAAAGAGAATCCTTCCAAGTTAACCCATCTCTCATTGTACAACTGCTACTTAAGCCTAGAGACAGGAGGTCCTGGGTTCAAATTTGACCTCAGACACTTCCTAGTTGTGTGACCCTGGATGAGTCACTTAATTCTCATTGTCTAGACCAGGGGTTGGCAACGTATGGCTCTCGAGCCATATCTGGCTCTTTTAAAGTCCATTTTTTTTTCAGGCGCTGTTATAGGAGCGGCACTGTGAGCACTGTACAGCTCTCACAAAATTACATTTTTAAAAATGTGGCATTTATGGCTCTCACGGCCAAAAAGGTTGCCGACCCCTGGTCTAGACCTTATTGCTCTTCTGCATTGGAACCAATACACAATACTGATTCTAAAATGGAAGGGAAGGGTTTGAAAATAAAGGAGATAAGGGGCAGCTGGGTAGCTCAGTGAATTGAGAGCCAGGCCCAGAGATGGGAGGTCCTGGGTTCAAATCTAGCCTCAGATACTTCCTAGCTGTGTGACCCTGGGCAAGTCACTTAACCCCCATTGCCTAGCCTTTACCTCTCTTCTTTCTTAGAACCAGTACATATTATTGATTCTCGTGCAGAAGATAAAATAAGACAAAAAAATAAAGGAGATAGGATTTTGTTTTAGAGGCAACAGGGAACTGATGCTGGTTTTTAATCAGGGGCATGGTCCAAACTGTGCATTAAGAAGTTATTTTCCTATAGCTTTATCAAGGATATATATCAGAAAAGAGAGAGACCACAGGCCCAAAGCGGAGTCAGAAAGCCTAAGAGTCCAGGCAAGAGCTTGAACTAGAATGGAGACAGTGTGAGTGGGAAAGAGAGAATGGTAGAGACAGCATGGTATCAGTGATTCCCAAAGTGGGTGCCACTGCCCCCTGGTGGGTGTTCCAGTAATCATGGAGTATGGTGATGGCCAGAGGCCCATTTATCTTTCCTATTAATTGCTATTGAAATTTTTTTAAATTAATTTCCATGGGGCTAAGTAATATTTTTTCTGGAAAGGGGGCAGTAGGCCAAAAAAGTTTGGGAACCACTGGAGCTAAAGGAGCATTGGTCCTAGGAGGACTTGAGTTTGAATCCCATCTCTGATGCTTTGTTTTTGTTCAGTCATTTTAATCATGCTCGATTCTTTGTAACTCCACTTGGGATTTTCTTGGCAAAGATACTGGAGTGGTTTTTGCCATTTCCTTCTCCAGTTCATTTTATAGATGAGGAAACTGAGGCAAACAGGGTTAAATGATTTGCCAAGGATCACAGAGCAAGTAAGTATCTGAGGCCAGATTTGAACTGAGGAAGATCAATCTTCCTGACTCCAGGGCCAACACTCTATCCTCTATGCCACCTTGCTGCATACTATTTCTGTAACCTTGAGCAAGTCAATTAACCCCTTGGCCTCAGTTTCCCTATTTGTAACATGAGGGCATCAGACTTGACGAACGTTGGGGTCCGTTAGCATTAGCTCTAAGATCTTGTGGTAGACATGGAAGAATTGATAAAGAGGGGCAATGTGTTAAAAATATCTCCTTGATTTAAAATCTGGGTGACTAGCATGATAATCCAATCAGCATACATAGGAAAGAGAAGGGTTGGGGAAATCACAAGGTTAGTTTTGGGACATGTTAAACTTGAGGTGTTGGCAGGATACTCAGGTAGCAATAGCAGGCATTTAGATGGTGCTTTAAGACTGGCAAAGCACTTTACAAATACCTTACTTTATTCTCATGACATCTCTAGGAGGGAGGGACTCTTATTATCCTCATTTTACAATTGAGGAAACTGAGGCAAAGAATACTTGTTTGGTTGTTTTCCATCATGTCCAACTCTTTGTAACCCCATTTGGGTTGGGGTTTTTTTGGCAAGCACTGAGACAAACAGGGTTAAATGACTTGCAGAGGGAGGTTGAGACTAGTGACCAGGCACTGATAAGATTCTCACTGTGCTAGGCAGTGTGCTAAGCACTAGGGATACATATGCTAAAAAAGAAAAAGATAGCCTCTGCCTTCAAGGAGCTTACAATCTAATAGGGGAAGAAAATACAGGAAAGAGAGCAGAAAAGGGGGAGGAGGCTGGAAAGTATCAGGTGGGAGGATGTGGTATTAGGGATATTAGGGAAGTTCCAGAGAAGTACAGTTAGATGGGAAAGGAGATATCTGTGCCAAGTCCCCTCCTTAAGTGGAGGTTTTGGAGTTCATGACTCCATCCTCCAATCAGAGAGTGGTGATGAGGTGGGAAAAGAAAAGCTGATTGATCTTTGCAGAATGATGAAGTCTGCCCAGTGATGAACTTCCTGGGGCATGATAAAGCAGTTGGGGAAAGGAAGTCTTAAAGTTGAGCAAGCCAGTTAGCAAATGACTTGCTCAAGTTCACATACATTAGTAAACATCGGAGGCAGGATTTGAACCCAGGTCAACTGATTCTAGAGCCAGAGCTTTTCCTACAGGCATTTAATAAATTCTTGTTAAGGGGCAGCTAGGTAGCACAGTGGATAGAGTGCCAACCCTGAAGTTGGCAGGATCTCAGACACTTCCTAGCTGTGTGACCCTAGGCAAGTCATTTAGCCCCAATTGCCTACCCCTTGCCACTCTTCTGTCTTAGAGCTAGATAAGACAGAAGGTAAGGTAAGATAGATAGGCAGATAGATAGATAGATAGATAGATAGATAGATAGATAGATAGATAGATGATGGATGGATACTTATTGAATTAAATCCAATAAATACCTTCTTGAAATCCAGGTATATTAGATCTAGGGGTATTCTATTTTTCCAGTAAAAAACAAAGTGAGATTAATTTAGCATCTTTTGTCCTTGATGTTTTCATGATTATTAATGGTTATCTTTCTAATTCAATTATAACAAACCGTTCTTTGATAAAAATGTTCTAGCCTTTTGCTATGAAATGAAGTCATGTCTTTGGTTTATAAGCTCCAACCACTTCCCTCTTTTAAAAAAAGTGGAGGCATTTGTTCTTGTTTAGTCTGACGTACCTCTTCTTGTTCACCATCATTTGTCAAATGTCATGGCAGTATGCAGGAAGTAACAACAGATAGTGGAGCAAGAGAGAAAATCTGAAGCCAGGAAGACCTTTACGACCCTGGAAGAGTCATTTGCCTTTCAGTGTTCTAGGCAGCTGTTGAAGACCATAAGATGCACAGTACCAGCCTGCATTGAGGGGAGGGAGTTTTCTCACTGGGAGTGTCCTATTCCAAAGAAACCCTTTTCTTATCTTACTGACAGCTGTTCAGCAGTCATAACTATCAGTCTTTCAGAGCCCTTGAAAAGAGTTTGTCTGGATCTAAATTATACTGATGACAGCTAGGTGACCTTTTTTTAAGTTGCCTTTTAAGGACTGAAAGATTTCTAAAGAAGAGCCAGGCTGGTTGATCTGAGATGCTAAAAACAATATTTCTTTATTTAGTTCTTGTATAGCCCCTTTATCTTGGGTTTATTTTCCCCTGCAGAATTTTGGTCAGTGAAATGTTTTCTATGATTGATTTAAATTTCAGTCTCTCCAAATTCCAGGGGGACCATCTGAATCTGGCTGGGTTCTTTATTTCATCTAGCCTGATGATGGGATAATGGTTACTTTTCCACAACCTCCACAACAACCCATTCCCATATGCTCCTCAGATTCAGGCACATTATAATATCTGTTCCCTTAGGTGCTTCTTCTACTTCCTGATCCTTGAGACCTTTGCTCTCACTTCCTTTTCCTTTTGGATCTCAAACAATCCAAGCTTCACTCTCTCTGGCAGTGGTTCCCAAACTTTTTTGGCCTACCACCCCCTTTCCAGAAAAAATATTACTTAGCCCCCTGGAAATTAATTTTTTTAATTTTAATAGCAACTAATAGGAAAGATAAATGTGCCTGTGGCCATCACTGCTTCCCTGGATTGCTGCAGTACCCACCAGGGGGCGGTAGCACCCACTTTGGGAATCACTGTTCTATGGGATAGACCTAAAAAATATTGTAGGCTCTGAATGCTATTCTCTTCTTTCTCTGAATCATATTTGTCCACCCTCTAACCTCCTGACGTATATAAGGATTCCCCTGCAGCTCTTCAGATCCTTTTTTCTTCTTGATTTCCTCTATGAATCAACTCTTGTATCCTTTCCAAGAACCTTTTATTGTCTTTGATAACATACATAGTAGTGACATAGAACAAATTGTACTGTGGTCATAGGGCTGTTTTCACTGGTAAAAGTACAAAAAGTAAAAGTACAAAAGTACAAAAAAGTACAAATTAGTAGTTCAGTTCAAAGCTCTTCTTGCTCTTCAGCCTTACTGGGAATGAGATTTCCAACACTGTCATTCCTATTGTTAGCCCTTATGGCCAACTGTTGAACCACCATCTCAAACTACCTTTTTGCCACACAGGGTTGCTGAGAGTTCAGTCAAAAAAAAGCATTAATTAAGGGCTCTCTGTGTGCTAGTCACTGTACCATGTAGAGCAGTGACGACAAAACTTTTAGAGACCAAGTGCGCAAATTGCAACCCTCACACCACATATGAAGTCCCCACCTTACCTCAGAGAGGGGAGGGAGGAAACACTCCCTTTGGGCTACTGGGCAGAGAGGAGGGTGATATGAAAAATGTCCTTAGGTGCAGGTAGAGAGGGGGAGGTGAGCTGCCCCCTCTGGCACACATGCCATAGATTCACCAACATGGACATAGAGAAAACAAAGAAAGATAGAAACTTGCCCTCTTGAGTGGGGCTTTATTTTTAACAGGATTTTCTTATGAGAGGCTCTAGGATATAGTGGATAAAGTATTGGACTGGGTTTAGGAAGAACTGGGATTCAATTCCTGCCTCATCTCCTTACTAACTGTCTCTGTCTTACCTCATGGGTTCCTTTTGAGGAGCAAATGAGATAACATACATAAAGGGTTCTGCAAATCTTAGCACAGGCTACATAAATGCTAGTAATGATATGCTTGGTTTGGCAAATAGACAGTTCCTTCTTGAAATCCCAGTGCAAACAGATGCTTCCTTCATCTCTAGTAGAATTGAATTACCAGCTGCTTCAGAGTTCTTTATCTCCTTTCTTTCTTGGTGGAAGACCTTCGTCATCACTTCTTGTCTTATCCTCTCCTCTGATGACAGTAATCTTTGGCAACTGAAAAGCCAAGATTGGTACCCAAAGCAAGAGCTTGAGACTGTCTATATAAGACTGTCTATATGATTTAGAATCATGTAAAAAAAGTGAGAATTAAAATCACAGAAATGGATGAAAATGAGAAAATATATTCAAATGACATTTTCTGAAAGGTAGAAATCCTGATTTATCAAGTCACTTAGTCCAACTTGCATCAGCCCTGACTGCTCCAGTATTCTGTGGAAGTTAGCCTGGGAAATTCTGTATTGTTGTTGTCATCATGGATCACCATTATCATGTACTTAGGGATAGAAAGATGGAAGTTCTTCTCGCTGACTTTATGTCCTCTTGTCTTAAAGCCCAATGAAGAGCAAGAGAGGAGCACACTAAAATCATTGTTCTTACCACCAATGTGTATTCATATATGAATTCTCTTCCCACATTTTCCTATGCCTTTAGTGGAATCCTCAATACAGACTTGGTATCACTGAAGAATGTTCTGTATTTTACATGTAACAGAGTGCTAATGCTGACAGGTGAATAGCTAGAGTCTGTATCTCACCATATCCACACATCTCACCATATCTCCCTAGCTCATGAATTGTAAAATAGCATTCAGTGGACACTAGAACTAGAGTTTAGTGTCTGTTCTCTGAGGTACATGAAAAGTTTTACAAAATGAGCTGAACGGGTGACATAGAGTTGTTATTTGAGTCGTGTCTAACTCTTTATGACCCTGTTTGAAGTTTTCTTGGCAAAGATATTGGAATGGTTTGCCATTTCCTTCTCTAACTCATTTTAATAGATGAGGAAATTGAAACAAACAGGGTTAAGTGACTCAACCAGGGTCATACATCTAGTAAGTGTCCGAGGCCAGATTTGAACTTGGGAAGATAAGCCTTCCTGACTCCAAGCATAGGGCTCTATTCACTGTGCCACCTAGCTGCCCCTAGTGCAGCGACCACACATGCTAATCAGATTGGCAACAGGCATTTGACAGGTTCTCTCTCTTAACCAAAGCTGTCAGTTGCTTCTCCCTTTTTGTGGTTAATAACACTTGCCACACTGATTTGAACCACTGGAGGTGTGGGTTAGGTTTTCCAATGGAATTCCAATTATGCTACTTGACCAGATTTTCCAGGTCATCTGAACAACTCATTCCTCTGAGTTTCTATTCTTCTCATTATGAAATGAGGTACTTTCCTGCTACCTGTAAGTAGAGAGGTTTGTGAGGATGATATATCCTGACAGAATGTCAGCTCCTTGGAGTCATCGACTACTTCTTTTTTGTCTTTTTTTCCCCCAGTGCTTGGCATAATGCCTGGCATATGGTAGACACAATAAAAGCCTTTCAATTGCTTCCTTGCTGCATTGGAGCATATAGGAGCACGGGATAACCCAGATGAAATGATTACTCACATCAACATGGTTTGGGCCACTGACAAAGTTCTTGTTGTTCAGTTGTTCCAGTCATGTCTTGCTCTTCATGACCCCTTTTGGGATTTTCTTGGCAAAGATACTGGGGTGGTTTGCCATTTCCTTTTCTAGTTCATTTGACAGATGAGGAAACTGAGACAAAGAGGGTTCAGTGACTTGCCCAGGGTCACACAGGTAGTGAACTCAGGAAGATGAGTCTTCCTGACCCCAAGCCCAGCACTCTATTATACCGCCTAGCTGCCCTCACTGATGGTAAAGGATGTCTTTAATATTCACTTGAACCTCAGGGTTTAGAGGGTTAGTGGGAAATGCATCTGTGATTTCATTGGTGTAGGGAATTCCCTGTGAGTAAACTGCTTCTACAAAAGTACATCGTTATCTTTTCTGCAACTTCTGGTCTTAAAGTTGCCAAGGGCATTGATAGGTTAAGTGAATCTGCCCAGGGGCACATAGCCAGTATATATCCAAAGCAGGACTCCAACTCAGGGCTTCCAGGCTCGAAGTCTGTCAGTTCACTCTGCCTTGCTACCTCTCTTGTATCTCACCTGGTTGAGGATGACAAAACTCCATATTCATGGAGTCATAGAATATTAGACCTGGAAGTAACCTTCCAGATCATCTGGTCCAATCCTTTTATTTCACAAATGAGGAAACCTAGTCTTCTCTCCATGAGTTGACTTGCCCAAGGTCACAGAGCAAATGAGTGGCAGAACCTGCCATTGAACCCCCAGATCTCTTGACTCCCAATTCGTTACCCTTTCCACTGTTATAAACAGAAATTAATGATGGAAGCTAATTACTCATTATGTAAGCATTTCTTTTTTTTGTTTGTTTGTTTGTTTTTTTAGACCCTTAACTTCGGTGTATTGTCTCATAGGTGGAAGAGTGGTAAGGGTGGGCAATGAGGGTCAAGTGACCTGCCCAGGGTCACACAGCTGGGAAGTGGCTGAGGCCGGGTTTGAACCTAGGACCTCCCGTCTCTAGGCCTGACTCTCACTCCACTGAGCTACCCAGCTGCCCCCTGTAAGCATTTCTTGAGAGAGAGAGAGAGAGAGAGAGAAAGAGAGAGAGAGAGAGAGAGAGAGAGAGAGAGAGAGAGAGAGAAAGAAAGAAAGAAAGAAAGAGAAAAAAGGATTTTCAGTCTTTCAAACTTAAGGTAAAAATCCAATCCCCCGCTACAGCCAGCACTTGGAGCCTCAGCTTGCCAGAGATGGTCAGATAAGATAAGTACTCAGAGACAGCAACCCCAAAGACAGTTAGTTCACCTTGAAACAAAAGAGACCTCAGTTTCCCCCACCACCTTTTCAAACCTCAGCTCCCCCACCCCCTCAGCCCCGCAATGGCTTTCAAACATCTTGCAGTCTACCTCTCCGGCAATCTTAGGCAGGGACGCCTACCAGGACGCCACCAGTGTCAGGCTGTCAGACCTGTGACTCTTCTATACCTGTACTGAGCCTTTCCGAGATGGACTGAGTTGGAGATTCCCTAAATATTTACCTCACCGCGCACCATACCATGGAAAGAAATACTAATAGAAGAGTCTAAGGGGGTAACTGATAACATGGCCAGCACTGCTGAATTCTTGGGACTTATTCTTTGAATCCCAGAACAGTAATGAAGTGAGGGTCAGTTTTGTTTTGAGGAGCCTTTGATAGTCTCTGCACATCTCCAATCAGTTCCTTGACCTATGCATGCATCTCCTTTGTTCTTAGGAATTCTGGGGAACACGCCCCCAGCCACCCGCTCTGCCCTCAGTAAAATATATTAACAGATAAGGGAGAGGTTGAGGCTCTCCCTGCTAATCAGGTGGATGCTCACCATCACCTATAGGGGCAGAGAAGGGTTGAAAGTCTGGATGGGCCAACGCCTCATTAGCTATTCACCAATCAGAGACCTCTCGGGATGCCCAAGGGTTGAAGAATAAGCGCTGATCCTATTTATGGACCTGCGTGAAGGGACTTCCTTGTCTTTGATTATCAAGAGGATTCTAGACCATTAATTCCTTGGTCGATGCTAGCCTAATCATTAAACGGCTGTTCTTACCTAGAAACCCATCTCTCAAAATTTGTAATTGTCACAGTAAGGATCCCTGAGAACTATATATTAACTTAGAAAACTACATATTCACAGTATCTATGTTCCATTGTATTTCATTTATTTTGTTAAATATTTCTCACTTAAATTTTAATCTGGTTTTAGCAATACTAGGAAGTGTTGCAGCAATAATGTTGCCCATGAACCATGTGTTGCTATCTCTGCTATATGTCACCCTGCTCCATTCAGGGAGACCAGATATCCTGACCAGTATTGCACTAGCCAACGCAGTCACTATTCAGTAATCATCTAAAATAGGTACTTGTGGGGGGAGGGGGAAGTTTGGGTGACTCAGTGGATTGAGACCCATGACTAGAGATGGGAGGTCCAAGTTCAAATCTGGCCTCAGTCACTTCCTAGCTGAGTGGCCCTGGGCAAGTCACTTAACTCCCATTGCCTAGCCCTTACTGTTCTTCTGCCTTGGAACCAATACACAGTATTGATTCCAAGATGGAAGGTAAGGGTTTAATTTTTTAAAAATAAAATAAAATAGGAGCTTCATAATCTCAGCTCTGTAGACTCCCAAGGAAGCTATAAATAGATTTCAGGGAATCTAGGAACTAACCTCTAAGCAATGCTCGGCAACCTTTTTGGCCGGGAGAGCCATAAACACCTGGGGAAGGAGGAGGATGGAGGCGTAAGGCGCTGGAATATGGGGGGGGGGGGGCTGAAGGGACCCCTGGGGCACATCCTGGGGCTCTGCGTGGACTGGCTGGTGGGGAGGTAGGGCCAGATATGGCTTGAGAGCCATGCGTTGCCAACCCCTGCTCTAATGCAATCAAGCTTCTCCTTCTATTATGAATGATATAGGTAAGATCAGAATGGTAAATGTTTAACAACATTTTTTTTCCTATCACTTTCTCAGGTCTAAATAATTTTTACAACCCCAATAAGTCATTTTGTAGTTTTTGCTTATTTCCATATTTTAAATGCTCACCCTGAAAATTTTAACAACTGTATTTCCCTTGCAGGTACACACTGGTTCTAGAACACACTTAGATATAGGTAACTACATGAGAGAAGAGATGCATAGGCTTCACTAGACTGCCTAAGGGGTCCATAAAACACACAGAAAAGGTTGAGAAGCTCCATTCTAAAAAATGTGCCAAGTATTGAGCAATTCTGAAGCTAAATTTAACTTCAGAGGCAGGAAAATGAGCCATCTTCTAGATGCAAGGCAGAAAATGAAATAAAAGCCTATAGCCATATTTCCCAAGCTTCTGGTCTGATTCCCTGATAGTCTTCTCACCCCCTCTCCCATCCCCAGTCAGTTATCTGAGAGTTGCAGCCAAGCCCCAAAGCTGACACGGTCTGACTATCTTGGATGTCAGTTTCCTGGCCAATGAGTCTGGTGCTCTTTCTTGAACATGAGAGACCTTCCTGGCTTCATGGTCTTCCTTCAGATAGGTTTCAACAGTCAGATTAAGAAAACCTCTTCTCTGGGGTCACAGAAGAGAGAAGTTGTATAATGAGCTGGCTTTTTGCCCTGTCTAAATTTTTCAGTCTAAATCCATCCCTAGTCACATAAGCTAGAAGCATCAGGTAGGCACCATTTCTCTCCTCTAAGTCTTCCCAGAAGCAGGCAGTTCATTCATGCTTTCTTTATTGAGTTAAATTCAAATACTTTAGGCGTAAAGTTTCTGAATTCACTCAGGAGATGGAAAAGACCAAAGCTGAGGCCCTGGAGGAATTTGAGATAGCTGGAGCTGTCCCAGTCCTAGGCCTTCTAGTGCTGTGGACACAGGAAGGTCACTCAAAGCCCTTCCCAAATTTAAACATCAGTTCACAAAGACATTCACTCAGTAAACATTTATTCAGTTCCTACTACATAAAAGACACTAAGTATTACAACAGTGAGTAAGGCATCATCCTTGACCCCAGGGAATTAATCTAGCAGGGGAAATCCCATTTACACAAAGCCTCAAAAATTACAACATGCTTTGGGGACGTAAAAATCATTAAGTATGACTCATGCCTTTATGTACCAATTGGTGCCAGCATCATGGCTATATTTTTCATTCTGACCTGGGACTGTACCTTTACTGCTGTTTCTTTAAAGGCTATTGGCACATCAATACCCATCACTCAAATTCAGAACCTTGAAATTACTCTTTACTGTTTATTGTTCATTCTTCTTCACATCTTCCCTGGCTCTTTTAACCCCCAACATACCATCGGTTGCCAGGACTTGTGGATTTTGCCTTTCACAATATGTCTTGCGTTGATCTCCTTGTCCACACTCCTATGGCTACCACCTTTAATTTAGGCCTTCACCATTTCTTGTCCATTGCAATTGTCACCTACTTTCACTTCTACCTCTCTGATCCATCCTCCATATCTCAACCAAATTCATCTTCTCAAAGCATGTCCAGATCTTTCAGCCCCTCCTCAAGAAGCTTCTGTTGTTTCCCATTGCCACTAGAATAAAAAATACCACTTCCTCAATTTGTAATTTAATTTTTGAATTAAATTTTCTACATTATGAACTTGAAAAACATTAACAAATGTGAATATTTCAACAGAGAACAGGAGAAATAGGATTGTATATGAAACTGGGAATCTCCATCACATACAGCTTTTTAAAAAGCATATATGGGGTGCAGCTGGGTAGCTCAGTGGATTGAGTCAGGCCTAGAGATGGGAGGTCCTAGGTTCAAATCTGGCCTCAGACACTTCCCAGCTGTGTGACCCTGGGCAAGTCACTTGACCCCCATTGCCCACCCTTAACACTCTTCCACCAAGGAGCCACTACACAGAAGTTAAGGGTTTAAAAAAATAAAATAAAAAATAAAAAGCGTATATGAAACAATAAATTAAAGCCAACAGAGTCCTACCTGTGTACCCTTCTGAGCTTCCTTTTTTGCTCTTCTGTGTAAATTAAATGTTTCATAGATGATCTTTTCTTCTTTTTTCTATTTTCCATTATTTGTGTTATTTTCTCTATTCTATTCTTTATTTCTATCACTACATCCTTTACACATCCCTATAAATATCTTCTTCCCCTAAAAAGTCCACAATTGCAACCAGTAAGTATAGTCAAGCAAAAAAAAAAAAAAAGTACATCATTTCCCACCTCGATGATCTCCTAGACTTCATAATCTCCAGAAACTCAGCATCCAATAACAAAATCAGTCCTGAAACTCAGACTTCTTCAGTACCTTCCACGTCTGCAGCCCCTCCCGCCTTCTAATTGGAGAGGGTGGAGAGAAGCTTAGAAAGCTCTTTCCAGATCCTTCATCATTTAAGGAGACTGCCCAGGGTTATCATCTCACCATTTCCCATCCCCATTGCACCTGGTACCCTCTTCCCAACACTCAACCTTCTTCTCACCTTTTTATTTTGTTGTGTCTTTCCCCATCAAATTTTGAGTCCCTTGAAGACAGTAGCTGTCTTGTTTTTCTTTACATCCCAAACACTTATATTGTGGAGTGATAAATTTATAGGCTTAGCTGTTATTGGCAATGCAACGATCCAGGTCAAATCTGAGGGACTTAGTACAATGAATGCTATCCACCTCCAGAGAAAGAAATGTTGGAGTCAGAATACATCAAAGCAGACAATTTTTCACTTGTTTATTTGATTTATGTTTTGGGTTTTAGTTTTGTAAGATTACTCACAAAAATTAACAACTTGACAAAAATAAAATATATCCCAAATGCTTAGCCCAGTACCTGGTACATAGTAGGCATTTAATAAATGTTTATTGACATGTTTTTCTCATTCTGTAACTTTTTTCCAATGCCACTCTGCTAAGAGATAAGAAATATAGAGGAAAATTCTTCTGTAGTTGTTGTCATTGTTGAATCATATCTGACTCTTTGAGAGCCCATGGACTATGCATACCATGCCAAATTGTCTAACCTTCACTGTCTCTCAAAGTCTTCCAGCTTCTATATAGTGTATTTTAGGCACAAGCTTGTCAGAAGCCATTTTCACTTATTTTGATTAAGCAATTTCTAACCATTTCTGCTGGGGTGAGGGAAAGGAGAGTCCAAAGATGGGCAGAATTACCTTTGCCACTGAAAATCTAACACAAGCCATTTTGGAGTTACAATTCTTAGTCTTTCCAGAAAATAGACAAGATTTGACAGTCAAGGTTAAGCAAAGGTTCAAAGTTTAGCTAACAATTTGCTTCATCAAACAGAGCAATAGTCATATTATTTTTGGCATACCCATATTGCTAAAAAGCTTTCCATCCCTTTTCAGTATCTGCCTTCAGAAATGTTCCTTTCTAGCTTTAAAAAAGGTCAACTCAAGAGATATTTCCATTAGTTGAAGTAACCAAAGACATTCCTTTTCTTAATCAGATAATTATCGTAAGCTAGTATGGAGATATTCTATCAAAAAAGAAAAATAGGGTTCCTCCCTGAATTCACTGTATGAAAAGAAAGTAAATTCTTTCTCCCCCATGCCACAGGCCTAACCATTAAAAGGTATTGTTTCAGAATTGATAATTAGAGAGAGACTGATTAGGATTTTTTACCCAAGTGACCAAGGACTTTAAAGAATTGTCCCAATAATTTAATGTGTAACCTAAAGAGGACAGGTGAACCCCAATATGCTACCACAGAAACATGCTTTATTATCAGTTTTTTAAAGCCATGAGGGGGTCATTGATTTTATCAAAGTTCTTAAGTATTTTAACATTGTTTTAATGCTAAGTTACAATTGTGTAGCCAGTCTGTATGTTGTTCTACTGGTTCTACTCACTTCATTCTGCATTACTTTAAATGTCTTCCCAAGTTTCTCTAAAATCATCCATTCCATGTTTCTTATGACTCAAAAATATCCATTGCATTCTTATACCATAATTTGTTCGATTATTTCTTTTTTTATTAGACATTTATTAATATTCGTTTTTAATCTGTTTACATACTGTATGCCCCTACTTTCCCCTTCACCCCCCGCTCTCCCCCCACCCATGGCCAACGCACATTTCCACTGGTTGTAACATGTGTCCTTGTTCAGGGTCTATTTCCCATTCATGTCCGCCTCAGTCCACGCATTCAAGCCATTGTTTATGTTATATGTTTCCTCTCCTGCAGTCCTTCCTCTGAATGTGGGTAGCATCTTTACCATAAATCCCTCAGAGCTGTCCTGTGTCATTGCATTGCTGCTGGTACAGAGGTCCATTACATTCGATTTTACCACAGTATATCAGTCTCTGTGTATAGAGTTCTTCTGGCTCTGCTCCTTTCGCTCTGCATCTGTTCCCGGAGGTCTCTCCAGTTCGCCTGGAACTCCTCCAGTTTATTATTCCTTTTAGCACAATAGTATTCCATCACCCGCATATACCACAGTTTGTTCAGCCATTCCCCAATTGAAGGACATACCCTCATTTTCCAGTTTTTTGCCACCACAAAAAGCACAGCTATAAATATTTTCGTACAAGTCTGTTTATCTATGATCTCTTTGGGGTACAAACCCAGCAATGGTATGGCTGGATCAAAGGGCAGGCAGTCTTTTATAGCCCTTTGAGCATGATTCCAAATTGCCAGCCAGAATGGCTGGATCAGTTCACAGCTCCACCAGCAATGCATTAATGTCCCAATTTTGCCACATCCCCTCCAGCATTCATTACTCTCCCCTTCTTTCATTTTAGCCAATCTGCTAGGTGTGAGGTGATACCTCAGAGTTGTTTTGATTTGCATTTCTCTAATTATTAGAGATTTAGAACACTTTCTCATGTGCTTATTGATACTTTTTGTTCAATTATTTCTTAACTGGTAGCATCCTTTTAGTCTTTGCTATAATTTTTTAATTATATGATGGGGGTTTTTTTTTTGGCATATCTGGATGTTTCCTTTTTTTCTTTGACCTCATAAGGAATATGTCTAGTAGTTATCACTGGGTCAAAGGCTATACACCATTTAGTAAATGTGGGAATAGAGTTACAAATCACTCTCCAGAATGGTAGAACTAACTCATAGTTTCAACAATAGAGCACTAATGTGCCAGATTTTCCATAGGCCCCATAACAATTGCCATTTTCCTTTTCTGTGATCTTTGTCAATCTAAAGGGTATAAGGCAGAATCTCTGAATTACTTTAATTTTAATTTCTTTTTATTAATTATCTGGAGCAGTTTTCATTTTCTTCTCAATAGCTTGGGCTTCTTCTTTTGAATATTGCTATAACCTTTTATCTTTTGGGTAATGCTTCCTATTCTTTATTTATATTGATTTTTTTATATATCTTATATTTTAGGTAGCTTATCAGAGAAGTTTGCTGACTAGTTTTTCCCCTCCCCCAAGTAACTTTTGGGGAGTTCTAATTATTTTTTTTAAAACCCTTAACTTCTGTGTATTGGATCCTAGGTGGAAGAGTGGTAAGGGTGGGCAATGGGGGTCAAGTGACTTGTCCAGGGTCACACAGCTGGGAAGTGTCTGAGGCCGGGTTTGAACCTAGGATCTCCCATCTCTAGGCCTGACTCTCAATCCACTAAGCTACCCGGCTGCCCCCAGTTCTAATTCTTCTAAGAATCTAACTGTATTGATTTTATTTGTGTAAAACCTTTTCAAATTTATCTTCTCAAAGTTTTCCATTTTACCTCTTGTGATCCAATTCCTTATTTTGTCTAGAACTCTTCCCTTATTCATAGTTGTGAACAGTATCTCCTTTCTTCTTCTTTTAATTTGTTTATGATGGGATATTTTATATCTTGATTATATATCCATTTGGCTCTTACAGTGGTATAAATTATGCAATCATGGTCTAAATCTAATTTTCGTCAAACATTTTTCCATGTTTTCATCAGTTTTTGGTGGTTAGTACTCTTAGGTTTAACTGAGTACTGTGCTACTATGTTGTGTTGCTTCTGAGTCTTATGTTTATAAACTGTTTTACTGATCAACTTTCATAAGTTTTAATCAGCACCAAATAATTTTGATTTTTACTGCTTTGCTATGTAGTTAGAGATGCTAGACCCTGCATTTTTTCATTATTACCCTAGAGATTCTTGACCTTTTGTTCCTACATATTAATTTTATTTTGATTTTGATTAGTTTGACAAAATAACTTTTTGGTGCATGCATCAATTGGTGTAATTAATTTAGACAGTATTCTAAATTTTATTATATTGGTATACTCCAATCATAATCAGTCAATAGCTCTCCTACTATTTAAATAAGAGTGTTTTGTAGTCATATTTGTTTCCTGTGTATATCTCAGTAGGTGAACATTAATTATAACAATAATAATGATTAGTATTTAAATAATGCTTGCTCATAGACTAACATTTCATTCAAAGTCAAAATGGATATTTGATCTAGAAATAAAGGGTGACCCCATAAACAAATGAGGGGAACTTGGAAAAGTTTATTTATTAGACTTAAAGATATGGGAAGAATTTATGACCAAACAAGACAGTGAACATTACAAAAAATGAAATGGGTAATTTTGATCACATTAAATTAAAAAGGAGTTACAAGCAAAATCAATGCAACCAAGATTAGAAGGGAAACAAATTTGTTAAAATTCTCACAGCAAGTGTCTCTGACAAAGGCCTTATTTCTCAAATATAAAGAGAACTCAGTCATATTTATTAGAATACAAAACATTCCCCAAATGAAAAAATGGTCAAAGGATATAAGCAGGCAATTATCTATAGTCATATGAAAAAATGCTCCAAATCACTATTGATTAGAGAAATGCAAATTAAAATGACTTTTAGCTACCCCCTCATACCCAAAAAATTGGCTGTGACCAAAAAGGAAAATGATAAATGTTGGAAGGGATGAGGGAAAATTTGGACACTAATACACTGTTGGTATAACTTTGAACTAATGTATCTGTTCTGGAGAGCAATATGGAACCACACTCAAAGGGCCATAAAGCAATGCATACCATTTCTGGGTCTGCATTCCAAAGAGATCAGAGATAAGAGAAAATGATCTACCTGTACAAAAATACTTTTAGCAGCTCTCTTTGTAGTGGCAATGAATTGGAAACTGAGAGGTGGGTAAATAAGTTGTGGTATATGGTTGTAATAGAATTCTATTTTTGTCATAAGAAATGATGAGCAGGATGAGTTCATAAAAACATGGAAAGTGTTATAGGAACTGTAGCAAAATGAAGTGAGCGAAAACAGAAGAACAATGTATATAGTAACAGAAATATTATGTGATGATCAACTGTGAAGGATTAAACCATTATCAGCAAAGCAAATTTCCAAAATAATTAATTACAAGGGCCTCATGATGAAAAATTCTATCCACAGCCAAAGAAGAAACTGCTGCAGTCTGAGTGCAGATCAAAGCACACCATCTTCCACTTTATTTCCTTCATGAGTTTTTTATTGTATATGTGATATGTGTGTTGTCACTAAATGAGCAATATGGAAATATGTATTACATGAATGCACTAGTGTAACCTATATCAGACTATTTACCACCTTGGGGAAAGAGGGTGGGATTGGGAAATGAGAGAGAAAATCTGTATTCTCAAATGTCAGAAAACAATTGTCAAAAATTGTTTCTACATTTGGCAGGGAAAATAAATAAATAATACCTCTTATATGCCAGGTACTGTTACAAACATGATCTCATTTGATCCTTACAACAACCCTGGGAGGTAGGTGATATCATTATCTCCATTTTACAGTTAAGGAAACTGAGGCAAAAAAGTTTAAGTGACTTGCCTGAGGTCATATAGCTAATGAGTTTCTGAAGCCAGATTTGGACTCAGGGCTTCCCTACTCTAGGTCCAGATCTTTATCCTGCAGCAACAAGTGTTCTAATATCTGACTTCTCGATATTTGACAGATTCTGTAGTTATTTGTGATGTGATTTCTTTTTTTGTGTCTTCTTGGATTTTTGTGGTAATAAACAGAAAGGCTGATTATTTTTTTAAGTGTGTTATATTCTTTATTATTATCCTCTGCCCTAGAATTGTTTTAATTGGTTTTTAGTTGATTCTCTAAGTCGAAGAATTCTTAACCTTTCGGGGTAAGCTGGTAGAACTAACAGATGCCTCAGAATGATGCTTGTTAATTGACTGGGACCTGAATCAAAAGAAGTTTTGGGGTTTGTTTTTTTTTAATTCTTCCCTTCTGTCTTAGAATCAATACTAAGTATCAGTTAGTTCCAAGGCAGAAGAGTAGTAAGTGCTAGACAATTGGAGTTAAGTGACTTGCTCAGGGTCACACAGCGAGGAATTGTCTGAGGTCAAATTTGAACTCAGGACCTCATATCTGTAGGCCTGCCTCTCTATCCTCCAAGTCACCTAGCTTCCCCCATTGGTTTTATTTTTAAAAGTCCTAAGAGGGGCCAGAATCAAAGCTACTCTTTTTTGAGTGTTTCTTTTCAATGTTTTGTATTGTAAACCATTCCTCTTCCTTTCCCAATGAAGCACACTAGTAGTCATTTTTTTTTTTTGGCCTCCAATTTGTTTCACTGATTCTAAATTTTCCCTAATCCAATCCAGACTTTTCCCAGCTGCTCAAGTAATCTTCTTATGGCACAGGTCTGAGCATGTCACTTCCTTGCTCAAAACCTTCACGAGATTCCCCCTAGTCTAGCCTAGTCAGGCAGTCAACAAACATTTATTAAGTACTTCCTAAGTGCCAAGCACTGGGCCACAGATATAGATTCAAAAACATACAAAAGCACAGTTCCTTCCCTCAAGGAGCTTATCATCTACTATAGAGAAGACTTGCAGATGAATATATTTGTAGAAGATAAATGCAAATAAATTAGACATAATCTCAGAGAGAAAGCATTAGCAGTGAGGAATGGGAAAACTACAAAATGTTTCTTGAAGAAGGTGGCATTTGAAGAGTCTTGAAGGAAAACGAGCACCTTACCTAAGCACTTTGGACCCCCCTCACTCACCCACAATCTGGTTCCCCCTATAATTCTGGCCGTGTTCCCCTTTTCACTTAAAATAACTAGACATTCTAGAACTCAACACCACATCTGTTCTCCCACTACCCCCACCCAAACTTCAAACACAATCTCCCCATTTCTGTTTCAGAAATCTTGCATTCAAGGCTCAGTTCAAGTGTTGCACTCTCTATGAAGGACTGTCCTAAGCAATCACCTCTCCTGAACTGAATGGTGACATTTAGGGGGCAGATAATAATATTAATAATAATAGCACTTATATAGTTCTTGAAGCTGTACAAAGGACTTGTCCTCATAACCATCCTAGGAGGCAAGAGTTATTATTGTCCCCATTTTACAGATGAGGAAATCGAGGCCAGATCCCACAACTAGCAAATGTCTAGCACTCTAGCCACTGCATCATCTAACTGCCTATAAAGATAGAATTTTGATGCAAGAAAATTAGAGAAAAATTGGGTACATGCCATGTCCATATTTATTTGAGCATAGCAAATGTATTCATCTAGTTGAGGAGTGGGAAAGGAGTAGAGGGAGGGGGACATTGATGTGTGATTTAATGTATTTAATTTATGTAGATTAATGTATTAATACTGAGATGACATCAGATCATTACTGCTGCAATAAATGCTTCTTCAATACATGTTTGTATTATCTTTACAGGAATCTCTCCTACATTATGGGGGGCGGGTTAGTGGGGTGGCAGCACCCTCGCCATCTGGAAAATCTGCATAAAATTTCTGCCTTTCATACCAGAGAAGAAGTCTGAATTTCTTCTTTTTATTTTATAGTATCTTTACAGTACCTTATTGTAAAACTATACATACCAGAACATGCATTTTTTTTAATTTATTTTTTATTTTTTAGAAAAATTTTCCATGGTTACATGATTCATGTTTTTACTTTCCCCTTCATCCCCCCCATAGCTGACGCGCATTTCCACTGGTTTTTACATGAGAACACACGTTTTTTGCATTTATGAATGACAAAACTTTTAAAGTTTTTTTAAGAGTTTTTAAAGTTTTGTTTTTTTTAAAAAACTTAAAAATTTCTAGCCTTTGTGAGTCATCTTCTGGATTTCGTGTTCTTTTTGAAAACTTTAACTTTTTACTTATTTTAACTTTGAAAAAGAAATTGTGTCTATGGCACTAATAGATAAAATATGTTGATATTATGTAATACTATTCATATATTTTATACATTTCTGAATTTCTAAACTTTTTCTGTGTCATCTGCTGGTCTTTGAATGTTGTCTTTAACTTCCACAAAACTCAAAAAAATTTCCGTTTAATTTCTTATGCCAACCCACACTACGTCCAAACTGCAATGGGAAAAGTCACAGTGTGGAAGGGATCAGTTTTGGCTAAGTCCTCTTTTTTGTTACATTTTTTAAACCCTTAACTTTTGTGTATTGGCTCCTAGGTGGAAGAGTGGTACGTGTAGGCAATGGGGGGGTCAAGTGACTTGCCCAGGGTCACACAGCTGGGAAGTGGCTGAGGCTGGATTTGAACCTAGGACCTCCTGTCTCTAGACCTGACTCTCAATCCACTGAGCTACCCAGCTGCCCCCTTGGCTAAGTCCTAAAGAAAGTCCAGAGATAGCCTTCTAGTTAGGTGCTGACCCTGTCCTTCTGGCAGAGTTATCCAAACCTGTGTTTTCCCTCCATTTCAGGGACTCTGATAGTTCTGAAACATCCGTATCCGTGCCAGGTGGAAGAGCCATCCATCTACGAATCGGTCAGGGTTCATACAGCGATGCAAACGGGAAGGACAGAGAGTGACCTGGTACCCACAGCTCCTTCAGTAAGTAACTGTCATGCTGATCAAAAGCAGAGGAAACAGGGGCAGCTGGGTGGCTCAGTGGATTGAGAGCCAGGCCTAGAGACGGGAGGTCCTAGGTTCAAACCCGGCCTCAGCCACTTCCCAGCTGTGTGACCCTGGGCAAGTCACTTGATCTCCATTGCCTACCCTTACCAACTCTTCCACCTATAAGTCAATACACAGAAGTTAAGGGTTTAAACTAAAAAAAAAAAAAAAGCAGAGGAAACAAAGACAGACAGACACAGAGACAGAGAGAGATAGAGAGAAATGAGAGGGATAAAGAGAGAGAGGTGCAGAGAGACAAAGGCAGAGACAGACAGAGAAATGAGAAAGAGAAAGAGACAGGAAGATAGAGAGACAAAACTCATACACACATGCACAGAGACAGAGACAGAGACAGAGAGAGGATAGAAGACTAGTCTCTGATTCAAATTGTGTGACCCTGGACAAGTCACCTGAGTTCTCATGCCCAGAGATGTCTCTTAAGATTCAAAATTGCAAAACAGGGGGGCAGCTGGGTAGCTCAGTGGATTGAGAGCCAGGCCTAGAGACAGGAGGTCCTAGGTTCAAATCTGGCCTCAGACACTTCCCAGCTGTGTGACCCTGGGCAAGTCACTTGACCCCCATTGCCCACCCTTACCACTCTTCCACCTATAAGCCAATACACAGAAGTTAAGGGTTTAAAAAAAAAAGGTAAAAAAAAAAGTTGAAAAAAAAATTGCAAAGCAGATATCATCTTGCTTTGATAGAAAAAGTTTCCCTACCCTAATGGGGTCACAGTCCTGACTACTCAGTCAAAACTAATATTTATTAATCATCTTAGGGAAAATATTTTTGGATAGGGCCAATGTGGGAATTTGTTTTGCTTGTCTGGGCATATTAATTACAATAGCCTTCATATGGAACAGAACATTAACATTTTCTATCTTTGAATTCCTCATTTACATTTAACACAGTACTTTGAATATAGTAGGAACTTAGTAAATATTTGTCGAATGAATCAATGAATGAATGAAATTATTTTTGCTGCAAATCTTCATTGTTGTTTTTGTTCCTTTTCTTAGTTAATTTTAAGAATTTACTTCAGAGATTCCATCTCCCTCCCATTGAACTAGTAATGCTGATGAAGAAAATGACAAACTCTGTCATTGTCAGGGAAGGGCTGTGGGAAAATACTGTTGGTAGACCTACGCATTGGTCTAAACACTCGGAAAAGCAATTTGGAACTATGCCTCCACAGTTACTCAACTGTGCATACCCTTTGACCCAGTGTTGCCACCACCCCAAAGAGATTATAGAAAGTAAAGGACCAATTTCCACAAAAATATTCATAGCATGGGGTAGCTAGGTGGTTCAGTGGATTGAAAGTCAGGCCTAGAGAGATGATAGGTCCTGGGTTCAAATCTGGCCTCAAACACTTCCTAGCTATGTGACCCTGGGCAAGTCACTTAACCCCCATTGCCTAGCCTTCATTGCTTTTCTGCCTTAGAACCAACACCCAATTACTGATTCTAATTAAAAAAGAAAGGTGACGGTTTAAAAAATTAAATATTTATAGCAGTTCTTTTCTTGAAGACAAAGAACTTGAAAACTAAGGGATATACCCAGTTATATATATATCTTTTGTATGGGAATTTGTTTTGCTTTAACCAGGCATATTGATTATTGGGATTTTCATTTTCTTTTCTCCCCCTTTCAACTGGGAATTAGGAGGTAGGAGGGAGAGAAAATAGATTTTTGTTAAATTTTTTTTTAAAAGAATTTACTTCAGCAAAATATTCAGCAAAATCCCAACCCCCCCCCCCCCCACTTCCCTCTTACCAAAAAACAAACAAACCTTAATCTCATCCAGGGACATTTCCCAGTTCAAGGAATTTGTTTGTTTTTGCTCTAACAAAAATGACAGTCTAGTAAAGGAGATGATGTGTCTAGCACTGAAAGCCTTCAGCTAACTGGTGGGTAACCAAATACTAGAGGGCTCTTTTAAACTCCTTGAATTTCACACAGACTCTCAACAAATTATTTCTTATCTGGCTGATAAATAGAGAATTAGTGACTAAATAACTCACTTCTACCTGAAGTCAGAAGACTTGGTTTTGTATCTTGGCTCTGCCACTCATCCAGTGACCCTATGTGTGCCTCTATTTCCTTTTCTGTAAGATGGGAACAATATTTTTTCCATTTTTCTCACAGGTTTATTGGGAAAGTCTGTGTCTTTAAAGCACCATTAATTTAAATCGGTACCATCTTGAATTGTAGTTTATTAATTCGCATGAACAGGGCACAGCTAAACTAATACCTGAAATGTAATGCGACTTCCAAAAGTGAGGCAGTCATTTCTTACTCAAGTATAGCATCGGGTCCAGTATATACAGTGTGGCACCGGAGTTGGCATATACACCGTGTATGAATGTATATCATGGCATGCACAGATAATTTCTGAGGCCTCAAGAAGAGAGGAGTTTAAAGACTTGACAGAAAAAGTCAACACACTTCTAGAGTAGAAAAGAAATGGAAGGGTATATGGTATGCAGTATGGAGCTCCTGATTTCACTAACTTCTTGCTTCTTTCCTAGCTTGGCACCAAAGAAGGATACCTAACAAAACAAGGAGGACTAGTGAAGGTAAGATCTTGTTTTGTAAAGTTGGGAAGTAAGCAGATAGCACAGAACCTAATTGGACTTCTAAATTTGACATTAATGACTGGTTTTGGGATGTCTGCTTCAGTTTTCTTTGGAAAGAATTAGTATTTTTTCCTGAATGATAAATTGCACAAACACACACACACACACACACACATAGACACCTTGACAACTTGTTCCATATCTCAGAACAAGTGCTGGAGGAACTTTCTCTACTGGGAGTTCCCTACAACAATGGAGTCAGAGGTCTGATCAAAAACAAACAAATTAATTGATTGATTGACTGATTACTTGGAGTCAACTCATGGGTGCTTGTGAAAGCTAATTCTTTAAAATATGGGAAGAGTTTTCAGAGTTCCAAAACAAATACCTATTTCCTGACTGGATGGCTGAGAGGGAGGATTATAAATTTCTTCAGGAAAAATTTCTGGAAGGCTCCCTCTGCTTAATTTTTGACAGATTATTTTAAAAGTTTAATGGATAGGGTTGGCTAGGTGGCTTGATGGATTGAGAGCCAGGCCCAGAGATGGAAAGTCCTGGGTTCAAATGTGGCCTCAGATACTTCCCAGCTGTGTGACCCTGGGCAAGACACTGAAACCCCATTGCCTAAGGCTTGTCACTCTTCTGCCTTGGAACCCAAACACAGTATTCGTTCTAAGATGGAAGGTAAGGGTTTTAAGGGGGAGAAAAAGCTTTAGTTGATACAAATCCAGTTCTTTTAAAGAGGTTTGAAATTTCAGTAGGCTTATTTGGCCATGGTCGTTTGTTGAAGAAATAGCAGAAAACAGAATTTAATACAACCTAGGACTAAGTTTGATCACCCCATTTTATGGAGTCATTCTTCTTTTCAATGTTTCACCTTGATGTTCCAAGAAAACTTCTATGGACTCATTGTCTCATAATTGACTCATTTTGTCCAATTTTAAGGTGAGGGACATAAATTATTTCCTAGGAATTATTCTGTGTGAAATCAGAAAGATTTTTCTTCTGTGGGGCTATCCAGCCAAGAACATTTTACAGAATAAAGGGACAGCAGCACAGGCAGAACTTGGCCTAGATTCTGCCTCAAACCCCACAATTCCCTTTTCCTTCTCTGATCTTAAAAAGGGGATTGGTGAGAATAATACCTTTAATTTTTATGCAGTATTTCAATGCCACTTGCTACTTAGCACAACATAAAATGCCTCCATCACTTGAGGCTACCTCGAGAATCAAAGTAATTTGGTATATTTTAAACTAATGACAATTTCATTTTATAAGCTGATTTTTTTTAGTTCATGTTTTAAAATTCAACAGATTATTTTTGAAAAGGAATTTTAATGTTTATTCAACCTTTTTGCCTTTGATCCATCTGTAAATTTGCATACAGACTTTTTTTTTATATTAGCCATTACAGATTTACTATATGGTTGTTAATTACATGTTTCAATGCCTGGAGAATCAGTTATTCAGTGGGTGGGTCTTTGATCTATAGGTAAAACATCATAATCTTAGTAGTTTCTCTCATGGGTTACACAGGTAGGAAAAAAAGTCGTTATGTAGTGTCTCTTCTTCCCACCGATGGTGTGTGTGTTGTGGGAAATATGCCCAGGGTTTATGAGAGGAAACATCTTATTGCTTCTTCTAAATGCCTTTGAATTGCATTGATTGTGACCTCCTAAAAATAAGTACATTAATGGGGACTCAAGAGTTTTGGGTTTTGAGCTTCTTGAATCTCTGGTGGCCTTTTCTGGGGAAATCCAGTCAGCACTTGGGACAGGACCTTCGGTGCTATACAATATATTCTCATTTGAAAACATTCTCAAATGCTTTTTCTCTGAAGCAGTTCTTCTTACAAGAATATTCCTTAATTTTGTGCTAGATATTTCTTTTTTGTATAAAATATTTAGCTCCAATATTTTTCTTTTTATTCAAAACCTGAATGTTTTCTTTCTTTGTCCTTCCTTCTCCCTACTCACCCTAGACTTGGAAAACCAGGTGGTTCACTTTGCATAGGAATGAACTGAAATACTTCAAAGACCAAATGGTGAGTAACAGATTGCAGTGCAGTATCGTCAGAAAAATGCAGACCCCAAAGGAAAGCAGGACCTCCAAAATCCTTTACATCTCGTCAATTCTTATTATTCCCCCAGAATGTCTAGGGCGGTGATCTGATTCTACTGAGAAGAGTGGACAAAAAGTCAGTTATGTTTTGAGCCTGTAAGTTAGGGGCTGCACAGTATGAGGCATCATGGGAATTAGAAATAGAAGGCATTTTAGTCTAATCTGACATCAAGACTTCCTCTTCTTACATAACAGGAAGTTATTGGGAGATAATATTTGTAAAGTACTTAACATGGTACCTGAAGCATAGAAGGTATTAAATAAATGTTTGTTCCCTTCTCTCTTTTCCTCTCCCCCCCCCACTTAATTATTATTAATCAATTGTTTCAGTTGGATATGACCCCATTAGGGATTTTCTTGGCAGAGATACTGGAGGGTTTTGCCATTTCCTTCTCCAGCTCATTTGACAGATGAGGAAACCGAGGCAAACAAGGTTAAGTGACTTGCCCAGGTTCAAACAGCTAGGAAGTATCTGAGTCCAGATTTGAACTCAGGACTCTGTGCTCTATCCAATGGGCTACCTAGGCCTCTAGGTTAAGTGACTTGCCTAAGGTCACATAGGAAACAGAAAAGTCAGGATTGAGAATCTGCTTTTAAATCCAAGTCAACAATAAGCATTTATGAAGCTCTTTCCAGAGTATAATAAATAATAATAATCCCAGAGTATTTTCCATCACATTATACTACTTTATTATAGATAAGATTTGCTTGGTTTAGTGCTTTTACAGGCACAATGGATTTATCCTCTCAAGACTGTGCTACTACAACTTATTAGCTACCCCACTTAAAAAATTTAATGAAGGGGCAGCAAGGTGGCTCAGTGGTTAGAGAACCAGGCCTGGAGATAGCAGGTAGGTCCTGGGTTCAAATCTAGCCTCAGATACTTCCTAGCTGTATGGCCTTGAGCAAGTCATTTAACCCCCATTGCCTGGCCCTTACCACTCTTCTGCCTTGGAACCCATACTTAGAATTGATTCTAAGAAGGTAAGTGTTTTTCAACTAAAAAAGAAGAAAGAAACTTGATAAAAATGACTGAAAGTGGGGGGTAGCTGGGTAGCTCAGTGGATTGAGAGTCAGGCCTAGAGATGGGAGGTCCTAGGTTCAAATCCAGCCTCTGACACTTCCCAGCTGTGTGACCCTGGGCAAGTCACCTGACCCCCATTGCCCACCCTTACCACTCTTCCACCAGGAGCCAGTACACAGAAGTTAAGGGTTTAAAAAAAAAAAAAAAAAAATGACTGAAAGTGAGCTCTTGTTTCTCTATAACTTGACGATAACAACAGCTCCTATACCTACTTTGTAAGATTGTTGGGAAGAACAAATGTCAATAAAAACTGTAAAGCGATAGGTCGTAAAGCATTAAACGAATGTAAAATGTTGCATTTTTATTTGTCCAGCTCATACACCTATAGCGACTTCATTTCTCTCTTCCTCTTCCAGGAGATAGAAACCTAGAATGTTACAGCTGGAAAAAAATCTCAGAATCCAGCTGACTCACTTTACTGAACAGACATTTCCTACAGCAACCATTTTCTGACCCCTGTTGGTTTTAATTTCTCCCTCCTCAAATTATCATGTAGCTAGTTATCTGATTACATGTTGATTTCCCACTGCCTCCATATATTAAGACATTATTTAATACTTATTAGGTTGAATCAATCAATCAATAAATTTTTAAAAATATTTATTAAAGCAATGCAATGAGCCAGGACAATTCTGTGGAATTTATGAGAAAGAATACTATCCACATTTAGAGAAAGAACTGTGGGAGTAGAAATCTGGAAGAAAATATGGGATTTATCACTTGTTTATATGGGTATAGGATTTGAGGTTTTCGTTTTTTTTTAAATTTAAACATTTATTAATATTCATTTTTAACATGGTTACATGCTTCATGCTCCTACTTTCACCTTCACCCCCGCACTCCCCCCACCCATGGCCAATGCACATTTCCACTAGTTTTATCATGTGTCCTTGATCAAGACCTATTTCCAAATTGTTGGTAGTTGCATTGGTGTGGTAGTTTCGAGTCCACATCCCCAATCATGTCCTCCTCAGCCCCTGCATTCAAGCAGTTGTTTTTCTTATATGTTTCCTCTCCTGCAGTCCTTCCTCTGAATGTGGGTAGC
>NC_058135.1:45699144-45800523 GCF_016433145.1 Gracilinanus agilis
TTGATTGTTTCTATGATTTCTTCTTTGACAAATTGGTTTTGCAAAATCATGTTATTTAATTTCCAATTAGTTTTTGATTTTCCTGTCCAAGTGCCCTTACGAATTATTATTTTTATTGCATTATGATCTGAGAAGGTTACATTTATTATTTTTGCTCTTTTGCATTTGTTTGCAATGATTCTATGCCCTATAACGTGGTCAGTCTTTGTGAATGTACCATGTGCAGCTGAGAAGAAGGTGTATTCCTTTTTGTCCCTGTTTATTTTTCTCCACATATCCATTAAATCTAATTTTTCTAGGACTTCATTCACCTCTCTTACCTCTTTCTTATTTATTTTTTTAGGTTTGATTTATCTAGATCTGAAAGAGGAATATTTAGATCTCCCACTATTATGGTTTTACTATCTATTTCCTTCTTGAGCTCTGCCAGTTTCTCCTTTATGAAATTGGATGCTATACCACTTGGTACATACGTATTGAGCAATGTTATTTCCTCATTGTTTATACTGCCTTTAATCAGGATGTAATGACCTTCCCTGTCTTTTTTAATCATATCTATTTTTACTTTGGCTTTGTCAGAAATCATAATAGCCACTCCTGCCTTCTTTTTCTCATTTGATGCCCAAAAGATTTTGCTCAAACCCTGAACCTTAAACTTGTGTATGTCCACCCGCCTCATGTGTGTTTCTTGTAGACAACATATGGTAGGAGTTTGGTTTCTAATCCACTCTGCTATTTGCTTCCGTTTTATGAGAGAGTTCATCCCATTCACATTCAGAGTTATAATTATAAGTTGTGCATTCGCTGACATTTTCGTATCCTCTCCTATTCCTACCCCTTCTTCTAAAACTATTTCCTTTTAAACCAGTGGTTTGCTTTGAGCCAATATCCCTTATCCCCTCCCTTGATTAACTTCCCTTTCTATCCCCTCCCTTATTATCCCCCTCTTTTTGTTTTTAAAGGCCTAATGAATTCCCTCCCCCTTCTTCTCCCTTCCCTTTGACCTCCCCACTCCCCTGCTCCCCTTGGTTTATCCCTTATGACTTTCTCAGTAGGGTTAGATAAGAGTTTTACATCCCAGTGGATAATATAGTCTTCCCTCTCCGGGGTGATTACACTGAGAGTAAGGATTAAATATTACTTCTTAATGCTCTCTTCCTCTCCTTCTTATAATAGTATTTTTCCCCTCTCCTTCCCATGCCCTCTTTGTGTGTAATAGAATATCCTATTTTTCTTATTCACTCAAGTTTCTCTTGGTGTCCCCTACTATTCGCCCCCCCCTTTTCCACCCCCCCATGTCATCTTCGACCATTTAGTATTCCACCCTCTCCCTGTGAATTATTCTTCTGATTACTATAATAGTGAATACTATAATAGTGAATAGAGTTCACTACAGAGAATTATACATAGCATTTCTCCACATAGGAATACAGATAATTAGATCTTACTGAGGCCCTTAAAAAGGCAAATTTAAAAATTATGAGTTTTTTTTCTTTCCCCTCTGTTTCTTATTTATCTTTTCATGTTTCTCTTGATCTTTGTGGTTGGATATCAAACTTTCCATTTAGCCCTGGTCTTTTCTGTGCAAATACTTGGAAATCTTCAATTTTGTTGAATGCCCATACTTTCCCCTGGAAGTATATAGTCAGTTTCAATGGGTAGTTGATCCGTGGTTGCAGGCCCAGCTCTGTTGCCTTTCTGAATATCATATTCCAAGCCTTGCGGTCTTTTAGCGTGGAGGCTGCTAGATCCTGTGTGATCCTGATTGGTGCTCCTTGGTATTTGAATTGTCTCTTTCTGGCTTCTTCTAAGATTTTTTCTTTTACTTGGAAGCTCTTGAATTTCACTATTATATTCCTGGGCATTGTCTAATCTGGATCGAGTGTAGAGGGTGATCTATGGATCCTTTCAATGTCTATATTGCCCTCTTGTTGTAGGATTTTAGGGCAATTTTGCTGAATAATTTCTTTTAGTATGGACTCCAGGTTTCTATTAATTTCTGGTTTTTCTGGATGGCCAATGATTCTCAAATTGTCTCTTCTAGACTGATTTTCTTGGTCTGTCACTTTCTCATTGAGATATTTCATGTTTCCTTCTATTTTTTCAGTCTTTTGGCTTTGTTTTATTTGTTCTTGTTGTCTTGAGAGATCATTAGCTTCTAATTGTTCAATTCTAGCTTTTCAGGACTGGTTTTTGGCTGTAATCTTTTGGTTTTTGGCTATAATCTTTTGGTTTTCCTTTTCAATCTGGTCATTTCTGGTGTTCAATTTGCTTATCAGTTCATTTCATTTCTGAGCCTCACTTTCCAATTGCGAAATTCTGCCTTTTAAACTGTTATTTTCTTGCCTGATTTCCTTTTGAGCTATTTCCCATTTCTCTAACCAAATCTTTTCCAACTTTCTCATCATCTCAGTTTTGAACTCTTCAAGAGCTTGTGACCAGTTTTCCTTATTTTGGTAGGGTCCGGATGCTTATCAGTCATTATCAGTCTGGGGATTCCAAAATAAGAATATACTTTTTATAAATATTGATCTGTAAACCAGAATTTTAGAGATTTCCTCAGGAGATGGAGATAGTGTCTTCTCTGGAGTCACACAAAAATCTTGTTTGTTCTCCTCCTCTGTTTGCTCGGTTACCTGGATTTTCTCTGTAAAAGTTGTCGAGTGTTAAAGATTTCTTTTTCTTGTTGTTTATCTTTCTCTTCTGAACTTCCTGATTCTGGGTAGCCATCATTAGCCCAGCAGCTTCTCAGCTTTATCCTCGCGCTCAGGGTTTGTCTGTGGTCTTTTGGCTCCTGAGGTCTGAGGTCTGGTTTTTCTCAAGGTCAAGTCCCCTGGTGGACCCCCTTGCTTGATCCTCTGCTGGAGGTTCCTTTACAAATCTCAGGGAGCTGCTTCCACAGTCGTATACCCGTCTTCACTGGTTCCTTACTCAGGGTTTCAGAGCCTTAGCTCATGTCTGTGACTGCCTCCACCCGCGCCTCCACCGGCGCCTATGCTCTGTGTCCGCGCTCAAAGTCCGTGTGCGTTCTTTAGCTTTTTGGGGTCCTAAATCTTGCTGCTCTCAGGAACAGGCCCTGGAGCTGCTAATGACTCAATGGGTGCCCTAAACTTGCTCTATTTGTTTTTAGCTGGCTTTGGCGCTATAGGTGGTGAGTGTGGAGGGGGTGGGGGTGGGGGGGTGGTTGCTCAGCCCGCGATTTAGTGAGAGCTGTTTCACCCCTTTATAGCACAGAAATGTCCCGATTCCACATACCTTCCACACTGCACCCTGTTGTGGGGTCCCTCCGTTCGTCTGGACTTGTTTTTATGTCTCCTTGAGGAGTCCTGTATGTTTCGGTCAGGAGAGGTTAAGAGCTGCTTTTTACTCTGCCCCCATCTTAACCTGGAAGCCTTGAGGTTTGGGTTTTAAAGGATTTTTTAAATGAATAATATCTATAATCACTCAAACTCATATATATATATATAAAACCTAGTGGAATTGCTTGTCAACTATGGAAAGTGGGGAGAGATGAGAGGAGGGAAAAAACATGAATCATGGAAAAATTTTAAAAATAAAAACATTTAATTAAAAATATTTATTAGATTGGATTTTCCTGGTTTGGATGAGGTAATTGAGTCCAGATGGATTTATAAACTTGGACTGGGTTCGATTGGATAAGGAATTTGAGGCCCAAAGATATTCACAGACACTCCAAGTTACATAGTTAGCATTGTAACAAATAAAAAGGTGGACTGGCCAGAGTTATAATCATTTAAATATCAGTTAAGGTCCCATAATATTTAACAGCAGGTAGAACCTTAGCACCCAGGTCTCCTGATTCCTACTCTCCTTCCCAGGGGTCAGCTACCTTTTTGACCATGAGAGCCATAAATGCCACATTTTTTAAAATGTAATTTCGTGAGAGCCGCACAGTGCTCACAGTGCGCGCTCCTGTAACAGTGCCTGAAAAAAATTGACTTTATGGCTCCTGCAGAAAGAGCCATACATTGCCGACCCCTGCTCCTTCCATTTGACACATGGTGACTGAGTCAGAAGCTATGGAAGAAGAATGTTTCTGTCTCTAATATGTAAAAATCCTTCCACATGAAACTAAAGTGGGAAATCCAAATCCATCTCTCTTTGATGCATCTGTTAAAAAACTTAGCAGGTGATTCTTCCAAATAAAACCTTTTTTTGGTGTCCCTTGGTGGAAGCTACCATAGTCATCTTGGGGAGGGCTTACTGGGGAATATGAGCAATGGACAGGCTCCAAGAGTCTTCACATTCAAACAGGATCCTCTGTCTTATTTTCCAGACACCAGAGCCAATTCGGACACTAGATCTAACCGAATGCTCGGCTGTACAATTTGATTACACACAGGAAAAAGTCAACTGTTTCTGGTAAGTAGTGATAGAAAGAGAAAATTCTTACCCATCCCTTTTCTAACAAAAGAATAAAAGATCATAGACATGCCTAGACATTCCTAATGTGCTGAAAGGTTTGTGACATGAGAGCCTTGGCCTCAGTGACTGTATGAAGAGTTCCCAAGATACCACCTGAAAGCAACAAGGAAAAGTGATCCAGTTTTCTCATTTTAATTACACATTCAATATTTCCCCTGCTAATATGCTGAACAACCTCTATTGGCATCCCATTGTCTCTAAGACACATTTAACCTCCTCTAGTGGGCATTTGAAGCCCTTTCCATTCAGACTTCAGCCTACCTGTCCAGGCATCATTCATTCAACATAATTTATTCAATAGTACAGCAAAAGTGGCTTTCTTTCTCTTTCTGGAACACGATCCTATCTCCATGCTTTCAACACCAACATTTTGTGCCTGGACTTCCTCATGTCTATCCCTTAGAATCCTTCACTCTCTTCAAAGTTTAGCTTTCTGGCTTTCCACACATACTATCTATCCCCATTTCCCCAATTACTTTGTATTCACTATTTTTTTTTTTTTTGGTTTTACATTCTCACACGTAGTAGGCATTTTGTAAATGCTCACTGCTTGTTAGCTTGTTCTCAACAGTTACTGAGACAGTAGCAAGGGAGGAGATAAAATCCAGAACCACATTTGTAAATCAAGTTACTTTGACTTTGTAACCAAGGAGATAGGCAAGTGACCTGCCTGTTCTTTAAATAGATCTAGAGTGAGCTAGCTGATTTTCTCCCTGAGCTGAAAATTCATGTTGAGAGACTTGCTGCCTTCATATATGTAGGACAACATTTTATCATGCCAGATGAACACAAAGAGAATCTATAGGCTTCTGTAGGGAAACATTGGCCTCGGTAGTCCTGGCAAGCAATAGGCAGTGTCTTTCTCTGTCTTGGTCTATTCTTCAAATCAAATGATAGCTCTGACTAGGAATCTTCTGAGAGATGAGATGGATGAAGGGGACAATGGTATTACCTTATGCCCATCCCATGGAAGAACTTGTGAAAGGTTTTGGAAGCAGCCTAAACCTTGGCTTTCTTGTCTTTGGATTCTCATTAGAAAAGGAGAACATGGCCTGTCCTAATTATGGAATTTTGGCAGCCCTGCCCCTCTTCTAGTAAGCCTCAAGCCATTGCTTCCTAGACCAAAGTCCTTTCAAAATATAACTGAACCAGGGGAGTTGAGACTTCCGGTTAAGATGGCAGCAGAATAAGGAGCAGCTGCTCAATCTCTCCTAACCGAAGCATACAGGACTCCTCAAGGGGAAATAAAAACGAACCCAGACGAACGAAAGAACCCCACAACAGGGCACAGCATTGAAGGTACGCAGAATCGGGGCATCTCCATGCTATAAAGGGGTGAAACAGCTCTCACTAAAACACGAGAGGAAGAAGCCCCTCCCACTCCCACCCACCCCCCACACCACACACCTCGCACAATGCAAAGGCCAATGCACAAGAGTGAAAACTGGGGTAACCAGTAAATCACTACCAGCCCCAGGGCTTGTACCTGTGTGCTGCAAGAGGAGGGAACCCAAGTGGCTGGGGGGCGTGCACAGACTTTCCCCAAGCCTCTGTGCCGGTGAAGGCACTGCCTCGGGCCGGGACAAAGATCTCTAACACAGGGACTTTCCTGAGCTTCTGCACAGGTGAAGGGGCATCACCCCAGGTGCGAATAAAGATCTCCAGCCCACGGACTTTCCCTAGTTTCTGAGTGGGTGAAGACAGTGCCCTAAGTGAGAATGAAGATCTCTAACGCAGAGACTTTCCCTAACGTCTGTGCGGGTGAAGGCAGTGCCCTAGGCTTGAATAAAGACCCAGAGCAGACGGGAGTGAGGCTGTGGAAGCAGCCCCTGAGACTGCTGAAGGAGCCTCGGGCAGAGGGGCAGACCAGGGACAACCAGGAGGCCTGACCCCAAGGACAAGAAGACCGGAGCCCCAGGAGCTTAGAAAGCGCAGGCAGACCTTGAGTGAGAAGACAAAGCTGAAAAGGGGCGGGGCTAACGATGGCAAGCCAAAATCGGGAACCCCAGAAGAGAAAGATTATCAAGAAGAACTCTGTAACACTCGACAACTTTTACACAGAGAAAATCAAGACAACAGAGGAGGACAAACAAGTCATCATATCCAAATCTTACCAAAAAAATGAAAGCTGGTCACAAGCTATTAAAGAGTTCAAAAATGAGATGTTGAAGAAGATGGAAGAGATCTGGCAAGAAAATAACAGCTTAAAAGGAAGAATTTTGCAATTGGAAAGTGAGGCTCAGAAATCAAATGAACTGATAAGCAAATTGAACACCAGAAATGAGCAGATTGAAAAGGAAAACCAAAAGATTATAGCTGAAAACCAAAAGATTATAGCCGAAAACTAGTCCTTAAAGGCTAGAATTGAAAAATTAGAACACAATGATCTCTCAAGACAACAAGAACAAATAAAACAAAGTCAAAAGACTGATAAAATAGAAGGAAACATGAAATATCTTAATGAGAAAGTGACAGACCAAGAAAACCGGTCGAGAAGAGACAATTTGAGAATCATTGGCCGTCCAGAAAAACCAGAAATTAATAGAAATGTGGACTACATAATTAAAGAAATTATTCAGCAAAATTGCCCTGAAGTTCTACAACAAGAGGGCAAAATATAGACATTGAAAGGATCCATAGATCACCCTCTACACTGGACACAGAAAAGTCAACACCAAGGAATATAATAGTGAAATTCAAGAGCTTTCAAGAAAAAGAAAAAAATCTTACAAGAAGCCAGAGACAATTCAAATATCAAAGAGCACCAATCAGGATCACACAGGATCTAGCAGCCTCCACACTAAAAGACCACAAGCCTTGGAACATGATATTCAGAAAGGCAACAGAGCTGGGCCTGCAACCACGGATCAACTACCCATTGAAACTGACTATATACTTCCAGGGGAAAGTATGGGCATTCAACAAAATTGAAGATTTCCAAGTTTTTGCACAAAAGAGAGCAGGAATAAATGGAAAGTTTGATACCCAACCACAAAAATCAAGAGAAACATGAAAAGGTAAATAAGAAACAGAGGGAAAAGAAAGAAAACTTATAATTTTTTAAATTTGCCTTTTTAAGGGCCTCAGTAAGATCTAATTATCTGTATTCCTATGTGGAGAAATGCTATGTATAATTCTCTGTAGTGAACTCTATTCATTATTATAATATTCACTATTATAGCAACCAGAAGAATAATTCATAGGGAGAGGATAGGATACTAAATGGTCTAAGATGATATGGGGGGTGGAAAAGAGGGGGGGAATAGTAGGGGACACCAAGAAAAATCTGAGTAAATAAGAAAAACAGGATATTCTATTACACACAAAGAGGGCATGGGAAGGGGAGGAGATAAATACTATTATAAGGAGAGAAAGAGAGCATTAAGAGGGAATAATCAAACCTTACTCTCAGTGTAATCAACCCGGAGAGGGAAGAGTAGCTATACTATCCATCCGGATAAAAAACTCTATCTAACCCTACTGAGAAAGTCAGAAGGGACAAACCAAAGGGAGCAGGGGAGTGGGGAGGTCAAAAAAGGGAGGGGAGAACAAGGGGGAGGGAATTCATGAGGCCTTTAAAAAACAAAAATAGGGGAATAACAAGGGAGGGGGCAGAAAGGGAAGTCAATCAAGGGAGGGGATAAGGGATACTGGCTCAAAGCAAATCACTGGTTTAAAAGAAAATAGTGAAAGAAGAAGGGGTGGGTCTAGGGGAGGATACAAAAATGTCAGTGAATGCACAACTGATAATTGTAACTCTGAATGTGAATGGGATGAACTTACTCATAAAACGGAAGCAAATAGCAGAATGGATCAGAAACCAAAATCCTACCATATGTTGTCTACAAGAAACACATATGAGGTGGGTAGACACACACAAGTTTAAGGTTAAGGGCTTGAGCAAAATCTTTTGGGCGTCAAATGAAAAAAAGAAGGCAGGAGTGGCTACTATGATCTCTGACAAAGCCAAAGTAAAAATAGATATGATTAAAAAAGACAGGGAAGGTCATTACATCCTGATTAAAGGCAGTATAAACAATGAGGAAATAACACTGCTCAATACGTATGCACCAAGTGGTATAGCATCCAAATTCATAAAGGAGAAACTGGCAGAGCTCAAGAAGGAAATAGATAGTAAAACCATAATAGTGGGAGATCTAAATATTCCTCTTTCAGATCTAGATAAATCTAACCAAAAAATAAATAAGAAAGAAGTAAGAGAGATGAATGAAGTCCTAGAAAAATTAGATTTAATGGATATGTGGAAAAAAATAAATAGGGACAAAAAGGAATACATATTCTTTTCAGCTGCACATGGTACATTCACAAAGATTGACCATGTAATAGGACATAGAATCATTGCAAACAAATGCAAAAGAGCAGAAATAATAAATGTAACCTTCTCAGATCATAATGCAATAAAAATAATAATTAGTAAGGGCACCTGGACAGGCAAATCAAAAACCAATTGGAAATTAAACAATATGATTCTCCAAAACCAATTTATCAAAGTAGAAATCATAGAAACAACCAACAATTTCATTGAAGAGAATTACAATGATGAGACATCCTACCAAACTCTGTGGGATGCAGCCAAGGCAGTACTCAGGGGGAAATTTATATCCTTGAATGCATATATTAACAAATTAAGGAGGGCAGAGATTAATGATTTGGGTATACAACTCAAAAAATTAGAAAGTGAACAAATAAAAAACCCTCAGATGAAAACTAAGTTAGAAATACTAAAAATTAAGGGAGAAATTAATAAAATCAAAAGTAAAAGAACTATTGAATTAATAAATAAGACTAGAAGCTGGTATTTTGAAAAAACAGATAAAATAGACAAAGTACTGGTCAATCTAATAAGAAAAAGGAAAGAAGAAAACCAAATTGACAGTATTAAAGATGAAAAGGGAGACCTCACCTCTAATGAAGGGGAAATTAAGGCAATCATTAAAAACTATTATTTCGCCCAATTACATGGCAACAAATATGACAATTTAGGAGATATGGATGAATATCTACAAAAATATAAATTGCCTAGATTAACAGCAGAAGAAATAGAATACCTAAATAATCCCATATCAGAAATAAAAATTGAACAAGCCATCAAAGAACTCCCTAAGAAAAAATCACCAGGACCTGATGGATTCACAAGTGAATTCTATCAGACATTCAAAGAGCAACTAATCCCAACACTATACAAATTATTTGATATGATAAGCAAAGAAGGAGTCCTACCAAATTCCTTTTATGACACAAATATAATACTGATTCCAAAGCCAGGTAGACCAAAAACAGAGAAAGAAAACTCTAGACCAATCACCCTAATGAACATAGATGCAAAAATCTTAAATAGAATACTAGCAAAGAGACTCCAGCAGGTGATCAAGAGGATCATCCACCATGATCAGGTGGGATTTATAACAGGAATGCAAGGATGGTTCAACATTAGGAAAACCATCCACATAATTGACAATAACAACAGTCTAACAAACAAAAATCACATGATATTCTCAATAGATGCTGAAAAAGCCTTTGACAAAATACAGTATCCATTCCTATTGAAAACACTGAAAAGTATAGGAATAGAAGGATCTTTCCTAAAAATAATGAACAGTATATACCTAAAACCATTAACAAGCATCATATGCAATGGGGATAAATTAGAAGCCTTCTCAATAAGATCAGGAGTAAAACAAGGATGCCCATGATCACCTCTATTATTCAACATAGTACTAGAAACACTAGCACAGTTGCAATTAGAGAAGAAAAAGAAATTGAAGGTATCAAAATAGGCAATGAGGAGACTATCACTCTTTGCAGATGATATGATAATCTACTTAAAAAATCCTAGAGAATCAACTAAGAGGCTGGTAGAAATAATCAACAACTTTAGCAAAGTTGCAGGATACAAAATAAATGCACATAAATCATCAGCATTTCTATACATTTCCTACACATTAGAGCAGCAAGAGGTAGAAAGAGAAACACCATTTAAAATCACCCTAGACAATATAAAATACTTGGGAATCTATCTACCAAAACAAACACAGCAATTATAGGAAAACAACTGCAAAACACTTTCCAAACAAATAAAACTGGATCTAAACAATTGGAAAGCCATTGACTGCTCATGGGTAGGATGAGCTAACATAATAAAAATGACCATTCTACCCAAATTAATTTACCTATTTAGCGCCATACCTATCAAATTACCAAAAAACTTTTTTACTGAATTAGGAAAAACTATAACAAACTTCATTTGGAATAACAAAAGATCAAGAATATCAAGGGAAATAATGAAAAAAAAATGTGAAGGAAGGGGGCCTAGCAGTACCAGATATTAAACTATACTATAAAGCAGCAGTCATCAAAAGAATATGGTACTGGCTAAGAGATAGAAGGAAGGGAGGATCAGTGGAATAGACTTGGGGTAAATGACATCAGCAAGACAGTGTATGATAAACCCAAAGAGCCCATCTTTTGGGACATGAATCCACTATTTGACAAAAACTGCTGGGAAATTTGGAAAACAATATGGGAGAGATTAGGTTTAGATCAACATCTCACACCCTACACCAAGATAAATTCAGTATGGGTGAATGACCTGAATATAAAGAGGGAAACTATAAATAAGTTAAGTGAACACAAAATAGTATACCTGTCAGATCTCTGGGAAAGGAAAGACTTTAAAACCAAGCAAGAGTTAGAGAAAATTACAAAATGTAAATTAAATGGTTTTGATTATATTAAGCTAAAAAGCTTTTGTACAAACAAAAATAATGTAGTCAAAATCAGAAGGGAAACAACAAATTGGGAAAAAATCTTTATAACAAAAAACTCTGATAGGGTCTAATTACTCAAATATACAAGGAGTTAAATCAATTGTATAAAAAATCAAGCCATTCCCCAATTGAAAAATAGGCAATTTTCAGGTAAAGAAATCAAAAGTATCGATAAGCACATGAGAAAGTGTTCTAAATCTCTAATAATTAGAGAAATGCAAATCAAAACAACTCTGAGGTATCACCTCACACCTAGCAGATTGGCTAAAATGAAAGAAGGGGAGAGTAATGAATGCTGGAGGGGATGTGGCAAAATTGGGACATTAATGCATTGCTGGTGGAGCTGTGAACTGATCCAACCATTTTGGTTGGCAATTTGGAACTATGCTCAAAGGGCTATAAAAGACTGCCTGCCCTTTGATCCAGCCATACCATTGCTGGGTTTGTACCCCAAAGAGATCATAGATAAACAGACTTTTATGAAAATATTTATTGTTGCACTTTTTGTAGTGGCAAAGAACTGGAAAGGGAGGGTATGCCCTTCAATTGGGGAATGGCTGAACAAACTGGTATATGCTTGTGATGGAATACTATTGTGCTAAAAGGAATAATAAACTGGAGGAGTTCCAGATGAACTGGAGAGACTTCCAGAAACTGATGCAGAGCGAAAGGAGCAGAGCCAGAAGAACATTGTACACAGAGACTGATACACTGTGGTAAAATCGAATGTAATGGACTTCTGTACCAGCAACAATGCA
The DNA here is from genome assembly GCF_016433145.1 of Gracilinanus agilis. Classification (NCBI taxonomy): domain Eukaryota; kingdom Metazoa; phylum Chordata; class Mammalia; order Didelphimorphia; family Didelphidae; genus Gracilinanus; species Gracilinanus agilis. Next base: position 45,711,137 of record NC_058135.1, read on the forward strand.
ATGACACAAGACAGCTCTGAGGGATTTATTGTAAAGAACACTACCCACATTCAGAGGAAGATCTGCAGGAGAGGAAACATAGAAGATAAACAATTGCTTGAATGCATGGGTTGAGGCGGACATGATTGAGGATGTGGACTCGAAAGGGCCATACCAATGCAACTAACAACATATGGAAATAGGCCCTGAATAAGGACACATGTTACAACCAGTGGAAATGTGAGTTGGCCAGGGGTAGGGGGAGAGCGGGGGATAAAGGGGAAAGTAGGGGCATAAAGTATGTAAACAGGTTAAAAATGAATATTAATAAATGTTTAAAAAAAAGAAATTAAATAAATATATATATATATAACTGAACCTTTTACTAAGTTCCTTTCCTTTAAGAAAAATGGGGGAAGGAGATGGGAGTTAGGGGAGGAGAGATGCTCTTCCTGTATCTAAACTATTGCTTTTTTCCTTCCCCAACAGCTTAGTATTTCCATATAGAACTTTTTATTTATGTGCAAAAACAGGAGTGGAAGCAGATGAATGGATTAAGATACTACGATGGAAAATGGTAATTTATCAAGACCTGCCCTGCCTGCTGTGCTAACCCTTCTAAAATGCTCTTTCTTTCAAATCCCATTTGCAATTTTTTCAAACTTAGAAGAAAACAGATCACCTGCAGGCTGGCCTGTGGGGTGGGAGAGAAGGACCTGGCAGGTGATTTTCACTCATTTAATTCCAGGAACTCTGGGATAAGGGCACTTCCTTTTCCAATGCAGATAGGTCTGTAATTTTGTGGTTTATTTACTTTTCTGAGGGAAGGCTGGATGTCATTCTGCTCTCTCTAGAAACCAGCCCAGTCTATAGGCTGAGAACATTGGGAATGGGAGATCCTATGATAAGAATTCGGCACATTTCTCCAAATGGGGATGCCAATTTCTAAGACGCTCAGAGGCAGCCTGAAAAGTGACTGGTTGCCATAATTAACAACCAGTTGTGTTGATTGGGAAGGAAAGCTTTTCTTTTGTGACTACTTCCCAGGAAGGTGGAATGATTGGTAAAAGAAAAAAATTGCCATTGTACATGCTGCTTTTACATTGTGTTTTGTTTACAAGTTATTATCTAGGTCTGTGGCTAATAACATATTTCATACAATAACAGTTCTGGAAGCCATACAAATATATATATTTGGTACAAATATCTATCATCCTTATCAAGAAATTCCTAGATGCAGGAACAGCTAAGTGGGTCGAAAACCAAGCCTAGAAATGATGAAGTCCTGGGTTTAAATCTGCCTTTAAGATACCTCCCAGCTGTGTGAGCCGAGGCAAGTCACTTAACCTCCTTTGCTTAGCCCTTACTGCTATTCTGCCATGGAATCAATAAACAGTATTGGTTCTAAAATGAAAAAAAAAACAAACATTTTCCTGGTTATGCATGTAACTAGATAAATAGCATTGGTGTGTATACATAGATATAAATCTATAATTAAGTACATTTAGTATTTATATTATTTCACATTTGTAAAACTTCTTAACATATACTATGTATGTCAGTATTATCACTGGAGTTATGCAAGGAGGAATGATTTTCACAAGTGTGTCTGAGCTTTCTTTTTTCTGGCTTTGTTTTTCAGTCACAAATAAAGAAGCAGCTGGGACAGGATGGGGGCACCATGAGGTCTCAGTCCTTCTTTTTTCAGCAGCCCCTTTCTGGCAAGTGATGCTCACTCTTCCCCAGGGGCGAGCTGTTCCATGATGTTGTAAATGCTGATGGACTTACCAGGAAATCTGACTCCAAGGACAAAGAACAGTTGCTTGGCTGGGTTCTTTGACAATATGACACTTTGGCTGAGCCATGGAAATGGCTGCCCTGTCCAGATACTACTATCTCCTGGAGTTGGCATACTCAGTCATCATTTTGATGGAAACATGCATTTGACAATAATAAAAATAGCTCACTTTTATACAGTGCTTTCACTTTTGCAAAGCACTCCACACACTCTTGTTTTATCATTGCAATGCTCCTGTGAAATAGGTGCTGCCAGTATTCCCTTTTTCAGATGAGAAAACAGAGGCTCCAAGAAATTATCACTTGCCCAGATTCATGCAGCTAGTTAATTGTCCAAGGGAGAATCTGGATCCGGAGGGCTTGGACTGTAAGTCTCATGCCCAATCTGCTATGGAATGTTGCCTTAAAACTTTGGATACTACAGCAAAAAAAAAAAAAAAAAAAAAAAAAGACAGAAACTTCTCAAGGCAAATGTTCTTTTCTTTCTAGTTGTGACTACCAAGCTTGGCAGAATGACAGTTGGCATACTTCTGCCGACAGTTTATCAACTACCTACTCTCTGGGAGTATGATAGATGCTCTGGGGAACATGGCTCTTTTCCTCTCAATGTTATTGTTGTTTAGGCGTTTCGTTCATGTCTGACTCTTCATGACCCCATTTGGAGTTTTCTTGGCAAAAATACTAGGGTGGTTTCACAATTCCTTTTAGGACAATAGAATAAACATTTATTGAGTGCCTACAGAGTTCAGAGTATATTGCCATGGGAATGAGAGCTAGTATATGTAAAAAAATATCTTTTGGATAAAAAAGCAAAAACATTTTCAAAAATTAAAACCTGAAAACTATGACAAGTTAGTTTATAGCTTTGAGTTCTTCTGGGCCACTCTTTTGTGAGGACAGTAAAATAAAACAAGGCAAAAATTTATGTTTTTCTGTGGTCTGTTGTATGCAGTTGGAAAGTAAAAAGAATCAGAAATCAACAAATTAAGTAGCATGTTGCTTGAACTTGACTATATCAAAAAGAAGAGACCCATTATAAACATGGCTGACACTCCGTGACTGAAATCTGTAGTAAGCTAAAGTTTTTATTATTTAGAATTTCCTCCCTCAGAGTGGACCTAGTGGAAAATGGTTCTGATTGGTTCCAATCCTGCCATTGATTGCCTTTGTGAACTTGGGCAAGTCAGTTACTTCTCTGGGCCTCAGTTTCTTTCTCTGTAAACCATGGTTGAGCCAGATGAAAAGTCCTTTTGAGCTCTAATGACCCCATAGTTTTGGTATTAACCCCAAAACATTAGAAAAGGATTCCTAAGTACCACTAGAACTCTTTCTCTAATGCAGCCACCAACAAGGAGCTCAAACCAGGCTTGCTGTTACAGAGAATTTCAGGATATTTACAATAAAAATTGGCTTACAGAACACTTTAGGGTTAAGAAAGGGCAGCTTGAACAGGGTGGAGAGAAAATGTTGGATTTAGAGTCCTGGGTGTCCACAAAGGAGGCACCTCACTGACTTTCCCTCTAAAGGGAAGGCGTTGGCCTAGATAGATCTCTAAGGCCCCTTCCGGCTCTAAATCCAGTATTCTCTGATTCCAAGAGTGCTGCTGACATAAAACTCAGAGGTTAAGTAACAATCTAGTCCTTTCCATTAACTTTGGCACTTTCCTTTAGCTAGGAAGCAAATCACAAGGTGAATTTTGGAATGAAAAGCTTTTAGTCTAGTGGAGTTTGGCTCAGCCTGGACAATGGAGCCTTGCTGTGGGTGAGGCTAGGCTTTATTTTCAGGCTGTTCTCTCCTATTAACTGCCTGAGAGAGGGACTCATGCCGACCCAGGATTCTGCACATTAAAGCAAAGCTTCAATGGTTTTTTGTTGTTTTTTTTTTGGGGGGGGGGGGGGGGGGAATTACAGGAAATGCTGAGATAAATCAAATGTCAAGCAGTACTCAGTTGAGGAAAGCTTAAAATACAAGAAATTGAGTAAGCGTGGATATAGACCCAGAGAAGTTAGCTTTTTAAAAAACCTCTAGGTGATCAGGTGAAAAAGGAATGGTTTTTATGTGGGCAATAATGTTTTAGAATTGTGAATGGCTATTTTTATAGGATGTCATGTATTTATTTATGTACTTTTGCTCTGCTTATTAAAACAGCATTATTTTCCAACATGTGTATGTATCATGTGGCTTTGTTCTTAATATTTACTTATTAAAAAAACAACCGATAACAATTCACATCCTACAGGTCTTTAAGGTTACAAATCAATTGTCTAAGCTTTGTAAGGTGGGGAGTCCTAGTGCTATTCTCTCCATTTTACAGATGAGGAAACTGATGTCTCAGAGGTTGAATGACTCACTTAAAGGTCTCCAAGCTGGCATTTGAGCCCAGACCTCAGCACTCCAAATTCAGAGCACTTCCGACAATTTCAGCAATCAAGGAAAATATAACCTTGATTTTTTTGGATTGCCTTTCTGTCACAACTTTAAATTTTTGTAAAAGTCTAAAATTTACATGGACAGCAATTCCCAGATATGGATATGCAGAAGCACTCAAACTATGCCATATAATAAAAACAATTAACTGGTATTTATTTAGAGCTTGAGAGTTTGCAAAGCACTTTACAGACATTATCTATTTGATTGTCACAACAACCTGGGAGTCCTATTTTGCTGGAAACTGAGTCTTAGATAAGTGGTTTGCCTAGGATCATGCAGTTCAGTGTCAGGGGCAGGATTTAAAACCAGGTCTTCCTGATTTCAACTAAATTGACATTCATTAAATGCCATACTTGTTAGCTATGTATGTGTGAATATCTATTTACACGATGTTTGAAAAATCTTAAGAGCTATCAAAGCTTATTAAAGCTTGGATTACATTAAAATTAGATATACAAACACATATACACTATGTCAATTATGTAAGGATATATGAATGTATGTGTATATACAAATATAAAGTAATACACATTCTGTTTAAAATATGAAAGGGAATATTTTCCCATTGATCAAACATTATATATACACTTTCCTACATGTATCCCAAAGACAGAACCCCATCATGGCACAAAATGCCATTAGAGAAATTCAGGTAGTGTGGGACAGCTCCATAGCACAGAGCCAGGACTCAGTGAGATGGGAGGTCCCGACTCAAGACATTTCCTAGCTGTGTGACCCTGGGCAAGTCACTTAATCCCATCAGCCTATCTTAGAGTTGTTACTAAGACAGAAAGGAAGGGTTTTAAAAAAGAAAGGAAGGAATTCAGGTAGCACACAGCTTCTCCCCTGAAACCACAATGGGTGACTGAGTCAGCAGCTCATAAAGCTCAGCTCTGACAAGATTGCAGAATGAGATCATCCCAGCTTCTGCCAAGTTAGGACAGAGGCGCAGTCACTACAGTGTCCGGCTTCTTTCTTCCCCTGCCCCTGTGCCTCTCATACTGTCTCCCATGTTTGGAACGGACTTCCCTTCTTCAGACTCTTAGTCTCTATTTTTTGGATTTCCTTTCCTTTCTTCAGTTCAGTGAGCTAGGAGCACACTGTCTGGCACCGCATCTGGGAAGGCCTGTGGGGATCAGGTGCTGCCCATGGAAAGCTTGTCACCCACTGAGGGCACAAGTGATTAACCGCCTCCCTCAGTCAGTGCCTTTTGGACATGTGGCCTACCTCGGTTTTTTGACCCTGCTCTCTATGCTGACCCTCTCTGCCTGTGGGTTCTCCCCACCCCACTCCTGGGGCTCTGGCCTTAGCCCTCCTTTCTCTATACTTTCCATCCATAATGAAATCCTTCTTTCAGGTGCCTCCTTTTTTCCAGTCACCCCACAACCAGCCTAGTTTGGGTCCTCATCACCTCTTGCCTTAGACCAGTCAGATTCATGGCTCAGCCACTGTCCCATAAGGAAAAAGGCCTTATGATCTCCTTTTCCCTAGATGGGGGGCCTCATTCTTCTCCTGGCCCTTTCCCCCAACTAAGTAGTCAAGCTATACTTTTACAAAATACTATTTTATTTAAACCCTTATTTTAGGAAAAGGAAAAAGAACTGCTATGTTATGGGATTCGTAGAAATGTCACAAACCAAAGCTTGCTATTGATTTTCACACTTAAGTTGTACAAAGAGAAAACATCAAAATACTGATTAGTTATGGATAGCTGGGTGTAAAAGTCAATCTAAAGCAACAGATTGATTTTAGATATACACTGCTTTAAAGAGAAACAACAATTAGTAACACTCTCTTATATCTCTCCCTCACAATGACATAAACAGGGGTAGTTAGCGATTGTACTGGTTTATTACTGCTGTTAGAGGCTGTCTTCCTCTCACTCAGTGCAGACCTACAACATGGCACACACAAAAATAAGTTCTCTATTATTCACAATAAAGCAGTAGCATATACAGAGCAAGGCCTTCTACTGCAGGCCTGTACAGACTGTACACAACAGGGGAGCTTTGGGTGGCTCATATGGATCATGGGACCATTCTGATTCTGATCCACTGGATAAGAATCTCATCCCCAATTGGTGGCTGAGTTAAACTCCATAGGAGCTGTGATACAGACAGAACCATTTTAGTGTCTCCCCAGAAATCATACAATAGAAGAATCGAGACTAAAACCCAACACAACAGTCCTTCGATTTGGAAGTAATAAATACAATCTTCTTCTTCAGCCTAAGTTGGGGGAAGTTGTCTTTTCTGAGTGTGTGGAGTCACGTTACTTGATGATGTCAAGGTCGCTGGACTGGACACATTGGGATCACAACAATACGGCCAAGGGCAGGCCAGTGTCAGGTTAAGAACCTTCCACAACCTGTCTCAACTCTTCAAACAATGGGGCAAGTTCTTTTTCTAGGCTGACAATCAGTCCTACATCAAAGGGGAAAAAAAAAAGATAATTTTCAGAAAGTTTCAATGCTGTTTAGATGATAAAAACAAACCCAAATTGCCTGGTATATCTTCCAAAACATGAATTTAAATGTTTTAGACTTTTCACTGCTGAGAGGAACAATTATCTCTTACTTAAGAACAACATGAATTGTAATAATCCTACCCATGCTGAAACCAATTTTCATTTTATACTGTTACAGCTGAAAGATGGGGAAAAAAATCAGTAACATTTTTTGGATAAAAAGAATCAGAATTTAACGATACTTTTATCATATGGGTCTAATGTACCATTGTAGCCACTGTTCCTAGACTATTCTGGGTTCCCCAAACTCATGCCAGTGAGTCACAGCCATTGTAATTACTATGAAACTGTAAAAGATTCAGGGAGAAAACTGGTGATCAATTCTGTGTTTAAATTAAAAGAAGCTCACCCTGGAAGAGCTGGTTACCAAGTCAACTTTTAACAAGGGATGGAGGAGGAAGAGTGAGTACAGCAATTCAGGATAATTATCTATGATGTGGAAGGCTATGATTAATCAGTAAAGAGAATATGAAATTGAGGATCTTCTGAAGTAATGAACTCTCTTAATTGTAATTTTTTCATCAAGTGACCTCATTTTATTAATATCTGCTTATACATTTATCTTCATATACATTTTGTTTGATAAGTTTAATTTTTTAATTATCTGAAAAAACTGTTGGCATGCTTTTGTCATTCTAAATTAATGGGGTACCATTATATTCTCAAAGTACACCGGCTATGAGTACTATGAGTACCGGCTATGTTTTGCTTCATAAAGCATATATGGATATATAAGGATCTTAAATTTTTCCATAAAAAAATTCAGCCTAAGATTAAAAACACCAGCACCACCACCACTGCTTTGGGTGAGTTCAGAGTCTATAAGCTGCCAGATACTTTTCTTACAATAATAAGGCTTTGAAGTACCTCCTGACTTCTTTATGCCAACTCTGTCTCCTTGGTATTCCTAAAACTCCTCTTCTAATCCTTTCACCATTTGTCACATCACATGGAACTCTGGATGGTAAGCCACGGTATCAAAGATTGGCCAATTCCTTCCAGAACCAATTTTTAATCATCTTGCTTTGGTAATAGAAAAACTTCAAGGATTTGATATTTTAATCAAAGTAGATAGGTGGCAAAGTGGACCCAAGGCCTCAGTTTCTCTGTCAGCCTCAGTTTCCTCAACTGTAAAATAGTACCTCTCTCTTGCAAGGACTGTTGTGGGCACAGAACTAAATACTATCTCTGAAGCATGATATAAATATTAATTGTGATGATGATTCCAGGCAGCTGGATGGATAGTGCTCTATTTAGAGTGCTCTGTTTGAGTCAAGATGATCCAGATTCAAATCCTGCCCCAAATATCTACAAGCTTTTGATCCCAAGCAAGTAATGGAACATGTCTCAGTTTTAGTTTCCTCATCTGTGAAATGTGGATAATAATAAAACAACCTCACCTCATTGTTCTACGTATAAAATGAGTTAAAGTGTTTTGAAAACTTTAAGGCACTATATGAATGTTGACTATTATGATATCTACAATTATTATAATCACAGACAGAAGATCTATTGTGACTGAAAAATGCATGGTGGAAAAACGTATCACCCTGTAGTCATTGTGGCCAAGCTTCTCCAAACTTAGCTGGCCTAGAATTTAGACAATAATGGAACCATAACAAGCTATAAATGTAAATAAATTGTAAAAATTAATTTTTAGCATGTATTCAATAACTGCTGATCAAGCAGACAAAGCACCAGAATGGAAGTTGGAAAATCTAAGTTATGTTTTGAGGCTACCAAGTGCTTTGGAAAGTACCTCTGTTTCTAAGTATATCTACAAGTAAAACTGGAATTAAAAAATAAATAAAAGCTCCTTTCTCTTCCTCAGAGAAGAATATCAAAGTGCACAGTTCAAAATGTATTTCATTTAAGGAGAGACAAGTAAAACATAAACACCAAAATTTGCACATCCAATATATAAGATTATTTAATATTCTGGGTAGAAGTGGAACATCAGATACAATATATCAATAATTTAAAACTACTTTTAAAATAATAAAAAACATACCAGTATTAGCACTGCTGCTTGCTATGAAACTCACCACCAATGGTAACCGATTGAACTGGACTACCTTTAAAAAGAAAGGAGTGGGGAGAAGTAAAAGATATATTGCTTTAAAGAAATAAAAGTATAACATCTTATGTTCCAAAATGAAAATGAAATGCCTTGATATGTTCTACCTACATGTTAGTTTGAAAATGAGCAACAAGTCTAACATAAAATGATTCCATGAATATCTTGAATAACTGTAGTTGATGCTAATTTGTTTCCTTAATAACAAGACAAAGTTAATAGATTGAGTTATTCTTTGTAACCACATTCCTGTTTGTATTTTTAATATTTACCCACTCTTTTATAAACAACTTCCTTTTCAATGCACTCTGAGATGGAGTTAGAAAAACTGATGATGCTGAGCTGTATCTCAAATAAAGAAATATGAATCCATATCAGGCTTAAAAAACAAAGTTAATGGTTGACATATTAAAATGCTTCTAAAACTTGACAGAAACAGCATGTTATTGTCTGTTCAGAGAAGTTAGTATTAGATTATTTTAAAATTAAAATAATTCAATAACAGCCCATTAAAATTTTATATAGGTTACTATTAGATTTTCTAGACAAAGTTTTTAGCTGTGAACAATAAAGTCAGATATGTGACAATATTACTTCAGTGGCTCACAGTTGGTTAACTAAGGGCACCATCTGCTGGAAGTAAGTAACCTGAACTGACCTTACATTTCTTACTAGGTAGACATCAAATCTTTTAAGTGGATTTCTTTACCACTTGATTTTCAGTGTAAAATGACTTAAAAGTAACTGAATTAAAGACTATGTAAAGAATTATTACTCACAGTAATAAACTGATCCACTTAATTCAAAAGGAGGGCTATGTAGGGCAGCTAGATGGCTCAATGGATAGAGAGCCAGGCCAAAAGATGGGAGGTCCTGGATTCAAATTTAACCTCAGATTCTTCCTTAGGTGTGTAACCTCAGGAAGTCATTTAACCCCAACTGCCTAGTCTTTACCACTCTTCTGCCTTGGAACCAATATTTAGTATTGATTCTAAGAAAGAAAGCAAGGGTTTCAAGAACAAAAAAAAAAGGAAGGCTATGCTATGATAGTCTGTTTCAATAGTTTGGAGGCACTTACTTGGTATGTGTTGTAGTAGCAAATGATACTTTTGTTTTTTGAAAGTCCCAGTTTGCTGCCCTGGTCTGTTGCAAGTGCAAAGGTGGAGAGGAAAGCTGGTCTCAAAGCATGCTCTGGAGCGTTATCATTTGCCACTGGAAAAAGACAGTGAGCTTTTAATAAGACACAAATGTCTCATACCTCACAAGCCTATAGACGCTCCTCTCATGTTCTGTCTTAAGTGCAAAGAGAATCCTTCATATAGTTAAAAGAATGTCAGGGGTTCTATTGAGTTCAAAAAAATGCTCAAAGCCCATAAATAATTGAGGAATTTTCCCTTAGTGTCTTCATCACAATACAATATTCATAATGAGTGTCTGTATACTCTAAGTATACACAGTAAGACTTAAAGTGCTCGAGGAATATGTTCTAGTTCAGAAGAAAGTACAAAAGGATTACTTCCTTATGTAAAAGAAGAAAGAACTTGTGTTTAAGAACAAAATCAATTTCCACAGGTAATAATATATAATGAAAACAAATTAATCTGTTTTTGATGCCAAAGGATTGTGCAGTGCCTCTGGTCATCATTAACAACAATTTTCATCAGATGATATTATAAACGATAAACATCATAAGTAATTATGTAATTAGGATTGTAATATGTACTGGCCCCAGAAGTTTCTTTTCATATAAATCTCTACTACAAGCTTGTTTTCTGATGATTTGCCTTTTTCTCCTGAAAGTGGAATGAAAAAATAAAATTTTGGTTAAGAATTCTTGTTGGCTAGGTTCTAGTTAACTCAAGTTTCACTATATTAAACAATTCTAAGTATATGTAATTTGCAGAAAGGAGGCAGGAAAAGAGAAGAAATTAATTTTAAAAGTTAATTTTTGGGGGGGCAGCTGGGTAGCTCACTGGATTGAGTGAGAGTCAGGCCTAGAGACAGGAGGTCCTAGGTTCAAATCCAACACTTCCCAGCTGTGTGACCCTGGGCAATACACAGAAGTTAAGGGTTAAAAAAAAAAAAAAAGAATAAAAAAAAGTTAATTTTTTTCCTTCAAGGCATGAAATGTGAATGTAAGCCCACTAAAGTTTCAACTCAACAAACATTTGGTAAATGCCCACTGCACTAAAGGATTATTAAATAAGAATTCTTTGTGTCTTTGAAAACTCTTTTTTTCAACTTAGTAATCGTCTTAAGTATTGAGTTGTACTCGACTCTTAGAATTTAGAATTACTGATGGCATATCATATACCAATAAGTGCCTTTAGTGGAGATCTTTAAGCTTCTCCCATTAATTGAAATGGCTTCTTGATTTTCTCTTCATCACTCACATTAGGTAAAACCTGTTAATTTTTTAGTCAAAGTAGAATGCAAAATGTCCACATAAATGCTCATTGTTACCTTTGATAACAGGCACTCCATCCCTGTCTGATACTACAATGGCATGAAGACCTTCAACACTGGAGAGATAAAATAAGTTTAGTTATAACACATTATACATGTAGGTAGGACTACACATACATACATTTTCATTTTCTCACTCTTATAGAACAGATTTACAATTTCATGGATGCAGACACTGCTTTCAACCATTTAGATGTCAGCCCAGACATTCCTGTTCCAAGCTTCCCTCAAGTTCACTTTGGTTAGGGATGGCTTTCCCTACCTCCTGTGATATACAGAAATAGTCAGCCATTTTCTGTAGGTACAAAAAGCAGTTTGCCCATTTAGAACTCAGAACCTGGCAAAGCAGCCCTGGGCATGTGCCAATCTGACAGTTAGGACAGGGTTATAAATTCAAGTACAGACCCTCAACCCCACTTCTTCTTCTTGGGCTGGGAGGCAAGGAGGTGTCTGCTGTCTGGGCCTCTGGGAGGAGGGAGATTTTGGTATAGGCAGGCAGGCAGACAGGGTTATCCTATATTGCTAGCCAAGATCATTTATAAAACCAACAAGATTTACTTCAACTTCTGACCCAGGGAGACTTCATAGCCCCGGGCTCAGCATCTAACAGATTCTATATTAAGTTTCAGAGTCAATGGGACTCTCAAAGTCCCACTGAACTCTGCGCCTAAGACATCTTTATATTTAAATAATATACAACTTATTATACTTTAGGCAAGATTAATCAGGGTTACCTTACTTCCCTCTCTCCTACTCCCAGTTTGCCTGACTAATTACCCAAATAAACCCAGTTAATCTCCAAGCCTTTAATAATTATTTAAGAGTTAAACAACTTACTTTTGATGACAACATCCTTTGATAAAAGTAGTCAGATCGTGGTAACAGCTTAGCTGATCAATTCCAGATCAAGCTAGTGCCAAACTAATACACATTGCTAAAGTTTCAGGAAGTCAACACTTACTTCCTAGTTACCTCTAAGCCAACAGACACCCAGGAGCTGTTACTAGGGTTTGTGATGAAGCCTGAGAGTTCTAACCCTTTCTAGGAAGCTTTGCCAAGCTGATGTGGGAAGCAAATCTCTGCTCCCATATCTCAGCTGAATAATATTGGGAAATGAAGGAAGACCTTGACCTTGGGTGGTCATAACACACCTCCTACAACAGAGTTACCAGTGGAGCCCATGGGCTGCCTGTCTCCTTGTTAGTTCTTGTTCTCACAAATGACCAGTCCATCTTCACTTCTGAGTATGTATTTCTCTGATGACATCCTTCAGTCTCATGTTCTCTGTTGCAGCCTTCTCACACTCACCTTATAGCACTCCAGTGCCTGACTGCTTGATAATCATTTTTAATACTTCAGATACTGTAGTATTCCATGATGTCCAGCCATATGATACCAGTGTATTCTAGATACACACGATATCTAACAAAACTCTGGGCACCTTCATCCAGTAAATACAACTAATCTCTTTAAAAATTCAGCCAGATCCAAGTGTTAGCTATGAGATAATACCTAATTTTAAGTAAGGAAATACGTTGATCAGCCAAGTCCTAAAACTCTAATTAGATATTTAATTTCACTGGACACCATAAAGTGTCATGACTGTTCTTTGTTACAAAGTTATAGAAGACAGGACATGTGCGAAAAATTAATACCATGTCAGCATAGTATACTCAGGTATGTAGTGCAAAAGGGTGCATATTAACCCTGCAAAGCCTTACTGCAGAATTTCTGACAGTTGAAATGGGTTTAGAACCCTGACTAGTGACAGCTGATCCTGGAGACTTGATGAGAGTAGGAGAGTCAACTGTGCTCTATCTTTGGACTGAAAACATGGCCTATATTCTGCAGCTTTTCTCTTAAGTTTTGTTAGCTTAGCTATTTCTTTTGGATCTCCCTGACCTTCCCTATTCCCAATCATCACTTTCCCTTCCTGAATTTCTATGGGTTTTTGAAAGGAGGGTGGATCTGGGTGGTAGCTTTCAAACTTTGTAGATTTAGTTTCCCCTTAATCAAGTAGGGCTTCCCTTGATACAAATTATCTCTTGAATCATTGTATCCAACTTTCCTACCCATTTTAGGCAACAAAACCTCTCTTGAGTTAGGCAGGTCCTTTCTCAGTCTCACACTCCTGTGTCCCTCCCACACATGAAGCTTTCCCTAGGCAGCTGTTAGAGTTACCTTGTATCCCTCTGTCCTTTACAATCAATCCTGAAACTCAATAAACCCTGTTTGTCACTTAATCAAACCTTTGGCTAATTCATTAGTTGATTGATAAGAGAGGGAGAAGGGGAGAAAGGAACAATATCGTCTCTGGGTCCTGAGGGAATTGGAGGCGTCCATTTTGGAGGAAGTGGTGATCTCAATACTTCCTCTGGACTCTTCCTTTGTGAACCTGAGAAACTGACTAAAAAGCCCTCTAGTCAGTTTCAAGCCATTTCTGGCTGGCCCTAACCTTTGTCTGTAGAAGTGCCCTTCCTACCTGAAGGCTCAGTCTATTTCCCTTCAGTGTCTCTGTCTCAACCTGTGTACCCTCCTTATCCACTTTACTGCTTTAGGGATCCACAAACCCCTATCCACAGTGCCTTATCCCCCATTACTTTACCTGACTTATTACCCTTATTACCTACCTTATTACCCTAACTGCCTTAGTCCCATATTACCACCTCAGTTTATTACCTCTGACAATTCCCTTATTACCCTACTTGCTTAATTCCCTTATTACATCTGGTGAGCCGGCTAGGAGTTGTCTTAAAGTAATTATACAGGCACTAGATGAACAAAATCAATAATGTGAAGGCACAGAGATAGACAACACAAGTACTAAGCTGTGACATCTAGAGCCTCAAAATCCAAATCCATCACTCTTTTTGTGGCACCATACTTAAAAGGTTTCTTTGTGCTGTATAACACTTCTCTGGGTCAACAGACCTAACAATACACCAAAACAAAACAAAAAAAAGTTATGCAGACAAAAGCTGTCTTCAAGTCTCTTCCCTCTTGCTCTGTTTTGATAGTACCTCCTTTTCTAGGAACCCAGGACCTCCATGCTTCCAATCCACAAAAAAAAAAAAAAAAAAAAAACCACATACTCAAAGATGTCATCTAGACAATGCCTTAGAGATACTCTCACACCCCCACCCCCACCATGTTTCTTAATTGCTGGTCTAGGAACCTTTTTAAAAATAAAGTAAAACTATGTGGTATGAAAGGCAGCATGGTGGGCAGGATTGAAAGATTTGAAGCTAAGAATAGTTAGATTTAGTTCCTGCCTCTGACATAAACCATATTACCCTGGGTAAGTAACTTTACCTTTCAGTGTCCCAGGCAACTCACTACAATAATAAATTAGAGAGATGCCAATTTGACTTGCTAAATGAATGAAAAAACATTGATTTAGTGCTTAATGTGTGCCAAGCACTGTGTGACATGCTGGAGATATAAAAAGAAAAAGCTAATCTGCTCTGAAGGAGCTCATGTTGTAACTGGGGAGATAACATGAGTTCAACTTTATAAAGGATGGAAAGGTCTGGAAATCCTAATCATGCAGCAGAAAGCAAGGAGCCTGCAGTTCTGAGGGTGCATTGGGAGGGTCAGATTGGGGAACAGGAAAAAAGAAAGGGTGACAGGCACCTCCTTCATTTCCTTCCTGCATGGCCAGCCCAGGAATTTCTAGAGCACAAGTTCCCTAAACAAATTCAGAAGTATGGTCCAAAGATGAACCCCAAACCCTCCAACATGTAGCCCAAAAATGTTTCTAAAAAACAATGAAAATGTCCACAAGCAAAAGGCCAGTTTTCATATTTATGGAAGAAGGATGCTGGTCAAACATGAAACTTTGCACCTATATATTTGTGGTTTTCAAAACCATCAGTCATGTCATGAAAGAACAAGAATAATAAACAATACTGACAAAAAATTTAAGGATGTATTACATGTTAGGCAGAGAAAAATCCTGAAAAACTATTGGGAAAAAACAGCCTTTGCAAATTTATTTGGTATTAAACATTACAATGAAGAAGTTTGCTAACATTCAACATTTACATATAACCTCTACAACTCCTTAATTATATAAAATAACTATACTAGAACCTGTTAGAATTAATTACATTAGAAATAAGGATGAATTCCCACTCCATTCTTACATACTTAATAATGTAGGCAGTAACAGCCTGAATTTTGACTATTTTATCTGTTAAAAGGGTGAGAAAAATAAAAAGAAACTACATATTTTTAGGATTGCCCTTGCGAAAGACATTTAAGAAAGGCTCACCCTTCAAGAAAAAAACTATAATTTACCATGTTAGAAATCTCTTCCATTGCTCTTATAAAACACATAAAATCATTGTGTATATAAACTGTGATGTTAATTTTTACTGAATATCCTTTAATCCTAAAATGGTCTGTCACTTAAAACTATATGCATATCATGTTTGAAATTTGAAGTGAATATACTACAAAGGTATTTTTAAATTATCAAAAAAACAGATTCAATAAAGGGTTTTTCCTTTTATTTATTTATTTGTTTGTTTTTTGGTAAGACCTTAACTTCCATCTTGGAGTCAATAATGTGTATTGGCTCTAAGGCAGAAGAGTGGTAAGGGCCAGGCAATGGGGGGTTAAGTGACTTGTCACCCAGCTAGGAAGTGTCTGAGGCCAGATTTGAATCTAGGACCTCCTGTCTCTAGGTCTGGCTCTCAATCCACTGAGCCACCCAGCTGCCCCCAAGAGTTTTCCTTTTAACTCCTCTGAGATATTCAAATTAGAGGGCCAACTAATATCCCAGACAGAAGAATAAAAGCTTTTTCTACTTAATAGATAGAAAATAGAATAAAGTTCTAGCGGATGGAGACAAAAGCTTCTTAGTATATTGTAAGTAGAGTCTGAAGGAAATCAGTTGACAAATATAATGGGCCTAGTGTTGACATTCAAGATAAATGAACCCTTACTGAGGGCTGTCACAGGAAAAAGAAACAGATTTCACTAATGCCTGAAATTATTTGTTCTATAGCTAGGAATACAAGATTTTTAGAAGGCAGTGAGAAGTTAAGATTTCACAAAATGATACATTCCAGTTGGACTGACTTCATGTGGAACTTAAAAGTGTTCTAAGAAGGCCTTGTTCTTCATTTTGAGTGTGTGTGTGTGTGTGTGTGTGTGTGTGTGTGTGTGTGTGTGTGTGTGTGTGTCATAAGCCCAAGTTGGTAATCAACTGTTTAGGAGAATTTTAAAATATAGAAAACATCAATTATTTACATTTTGAAACTGTATAAGCAATTCAAAATTCACCATCCTGTTGATTTGTGACTAGCTAATTCAATGTTTAATTGAGGTTAATAATTATGTCCTAGATTTAGCTTTCAAGTGAGCCTATTGTTGTAACTATGTTCCACTGCACTAAAATACAATCTTACATTGGACCAGTTACAAAGACTGGGAGAAAGTCATACTGATTAAAAAGGGCCCATAAGCTATACATCAGGATCCCTGTGGATCTACAGTGACTTAGAAAACCACATATATGTGTGTGCTTAGTCAGAAGTGCTGTTTGACATCTTTGCTCCAGAATGTCAAGAATTCCAAAGGATTTCCAGAAGACCACAAGAGATGCAGAGGATGAAAGGGTATATATAAATTTTGATTTTCATCACTGGAGTTAATACCTATACTATAGATATCACAGTTGATTCACAATTAGCAGGAAATCCAACTTGGTTTCTCAAAAAGTTTTAATAACAACTGTTATTTGTCAGTCATTTCAGTTGTGTCCAACTCTTCATGATCCCATTCGGGTTTTCTTGACAAAGATACTAGAGTGGTTTGCAATTTCCTTCTCCAGCTCACTTCCCAGGTGAGGAAACTGAGGCAAACAGGGTTAAATGATTTGCCCCAGAGTCACACAGCTAGTAAGGCCAGATTTGAATTTAGGAAGATGAGTCTTTCTGACTCCAGACCTAGCACACTGTGCCGCCTAACTGCTCTTAATAACAATAGTCCTTGAATTCACAGGAAGAGGAATATTTTAAGATTAGTTAAAAAGTAAGAGCACACAAAAATAAATATAAAAGGTCCCTTTCCAGCTCAAAAATTAATTTATTTCTATGAAATCTCTTTTTACACTTCAGATCTAATTTTTTCCCCTTGAAAATACAGAGGGTAGAACAGAGCAGATATATAATAAAGGATATTTAAAAAAGCTTATTGTAACTTAATTTGGCAAAAGTAGAGAACCAAGATTTGGGGATAAGAATTCACGATCTGGTAAAAATTGCTGGGACAACTGGAAAGTAGTTTGGCAGAAACTAAGGTACAGATCAATATCTTACAACATTCATTAGGATAAAATCAAAATGGATACATGATCTACGCATGAAGGGAGATAACAAGCAAATTAGAACATATTACCTATCAGATTTTTGGATAGGAGAGGATTTATGGGTAAATAAGAGACGGAGAGCATTATACATTGTAAAATGGATATAACGTCATTTATATTACATTAAAGTGTCTGTTCAAATAAAACTAATGTGCCCAAGATTAGAAGAAAAGCAGAAATTAGGAAAAATCTTTTTGACAATTTCTCAGATAGAGGTCTCATCTCTAAAATATCTATAGAACTTAGACAAATTTATAGGAATAAGAGCCATCTCTCAACTGAAAAATGGGCAAAATAAAGGAACAGTTTTAGGGTTAAGAAATCAAAGCTAAATATAAGTATATAAAAAATGCTCTAAATCAGTACTGATTAGGGAAATGCAAATCAAAACAATTTTGAAATAACTCAAACTTTATCAAATTGGCTAAAATAAAAAAAGGGCAAAATGACATATGTTGATGGAGATATGGAAAAATGGTGACACTAAAACACTGTTGTTGGAACCATTTTGGAAAGCAATTTGGAATTAAGGCCTAAGAGTTATAAAATAGTCTATACTCTTACACGTGGCAATACCCTTGCTTGGTCTATTTCCCAAAGAGATTAGAGAAAAAAGAAAAGAAGCTATAAGTTCCAAGATATTCACAGGTGTTCTTGTGGTGGCATAGAACTGGCAATTGAAGGGATGTCTATCAATTAGGGAATGATTGGACAAATTGTGGTACATGATTGTTATGGAATACTACTGCACCATAAGAAATGAAGTAATGAAGTGTGAAACAAGTAGAACCAAGAGAATATTATATACAACTAGTGATTATTTGAAGAATAACTTGAGAATATCTAGATCCAGAGAATAAAAACACAATAGATGCAATGTATATATACAAAAAAAGAGAAAGATAAGAAAAGAAAATGCAGAGGACATAAAAGAACACACTAACAATCTAAAAGACATTTTTATGCTATCAAGGATGTAGAGACAGTTTGGGCCTCTAAATAAACTTTCTCATCTTAAGAGAATTTTCCTAAAATGTATAGTATAAGAATGAAGTTAGGATTTCATTATGCATTCTGCCATAGATGTTACATATTTCTTTTTCACATAATGGGATAAGTTATATCCAGGGGTGTTTTCTCCCTGTCTCTCAAGAACCAGCAGATCTGACAGACTGATAGATCTAAGTAGCAGATAGATTGGCCCTAACTCTCAGGAACTTTTAGAAGTTATTTTAATAAAAGAGAGGTAGCTTTGTATAACGAACTGGTTTCAAAGCTCTGAAAACCTGGTTTCAAATGTCGCTGGTCACATGTAATAGCTATGTGACTCTGGATAGTTAGTCAACTAAGTTATAGAGAAAGTTATACCTGTAGTAGTAAAGGGAGTTTCCTCACCTGGGAATTCCCTATGTCACATAACAAGTGCAGTTTTTAATCTCCTAGTTTTAAAAAATGTTTGCATAGGTAAACTGTATTTGATAGAAAGTATAATCCTTGAAAGTTAGAAATTCAAATCCTTTTCATAAGCAGAAGCCCTCCAATGAACTGTTCCTAGCAACAGAAGAAAAGTCAGCTGATAAATGGTACATCTAACAATAAAAGTGAAATAAGCACAAGAAATGCCATGATTACTAAAAACATAATCCATGATGCAAATGAAAACATGCACATTTTTAAGTAGAAGCTACTTTTCCTATCTTTTCTGTATATCAGCTTAATTTCCTTTCCAAGCACAATAGAAAAGCTTTACCTTAGAGGGAGTCTCAAAGCAAAACAAATGTGTTTTCAAATTGACAACAAATTTAACATTTTATGATGCAGAATTCAGAGTACCATTAATACTAATTCTTTATTTACCTTGGTAATTTTTTGTAGAGGAATCTCTTCAAATCCTAGAAAAGGAGATATAAAGTCATGCTGTTACAAGATCTCAGAAAGGGAAGGGTGGATTTCAAATACTTAGGAAGGTGGGCAGCTCTGTGGACTGAGAGTAAGGCCTAAAGACGGGAGGTCCTAGGTTCAAACCTGGCCTCAGATGCTTCCTAGCTATGTGACCCTGGGCAAGTCATTTAACTCCCATTGCTGAGCCCTTACTGCTGTTCTGTCTTAGAACCAATACATGTAATGATTCTAAGACAGAAGGTAAGAGTTAAAAAAAAATCAAATACTTGGGAAGTTGATTGAATTGAGTGAATAGCATCAGAAAGTAACTGAAGGTTCACAAGCTTCCCTCACTAGAGTTCCAAAGCTAGTTTTGGTAAACACCATTCTTATCTCTCCCACAGGTTTGAACAATTTCTGAGTCCTATTCGTCAAAGCTTTGTGCTAAAGCGCCATACCCTAGGTAAGTTATATCAGTAACTTGCCATCATCACTAAGAATCTCATAAATGCACAGTCCTATGGGAGAGACAAGGTCTCTACCTTCAAGTTTATAATCTCCCCCTAGAGTTAAAGACCAATAGTTCCATTAACAATAGCTTACATTTTTATAAACCACTCAGAGATTTGAGGTGTTTGGACCTTTCAGGTCAAATATCAAGAGAGCTCTCCTTACAACTAAGATACTTATGGAACTTATTATTATTGCCATTTTAAAAAATGAAACTAAAATACAAAAAAGTTGCTGAATCACACAACTAGCCAAATCCAAACATCTGTCCAATGACCAATTTAAATTTGACTAACTCCCAGGTGGTGCTCTAATGAATCATATGGCAGAAATTCAAGTTCTAGCTTGGCCTCCTTGCTGCCAGGGACTGTTTTCTTCTTGTTTTCATATCTCCAATGTCTTCCTAACAAATAACCAAGTGCCAAATAAATGCTTGTTGAATGACTTTTTAAGGAGTTGTGGCTTTTTTCCTAAGCTCCTGTTTCTTTTTCTGTTTAATAATCAACATAGGCTAATTGCCTTTGTGACAAGAAACAGAAGTGGGCAATGCAGGCTAGAAAGAATGGAAAAAAAGATGGTACTGTTATGCACAGAACAATGGATTTAGAGAGAGAGTTTTCTGAGGTCAATCAACCAATAAGTATTTTTAAACACTTACTATTCATATGGCACTGTGCTAGATGTCAGGGATAAACAGACACCACAAAGTGCATTAAAAAGCATTTATTAAGCACCAGGCACTCAGCTAAGTGTTGGAGAGAGAAAATCCATAAATGGTCTCCTGGAACTTACAATCTAATGAGGAACACAAAATACAGACAGGGAGGATAAACTAGGGAAATAATCTCAGAAGGAGGATATTAAAACATTGGAGATGTCTTCTTGTAGAAGGGGGAGGGGGGCTTAAAAAACCTTTATCTTCTGTTTTAGAATCAATAAGTACTGGTTCCAAGGAAGGAGAGTGATAAAGGCTAGATAGACACGGGGGTTAAATGACTTTTTCAGGGTCACACAGCTAGGAAGTGTTAAATGACTTTTCCAGGGTCACACAGCTAGGAAGTGTCTGAGGTCAGTTTTAGAAGATGGGATGTTAAGGAAGCTAAGAGGTAGACTAAGCAGGATAGCACAAGAGTGAGGAATTAGTCATTAAAAATGCTCTGGGTTGGGATGAGATGGAACAAAGAACAGGAGATGGGGTTGGAGTAAAGAGTAAGAGGGCTTGCGGTTAGCCCGGTGGCTCAGTAGGTAGAGAGGCAGGCCTAGAGATAGGTGGGCTTGGGTTCAAATTTGGCCTCAGATACTTCCTGGCTGTGTGACTGAACAAAATCACTTAACCCTCATTGCCTAGCCTTACCACTCTTCTGCCTTGGAACCAATACACAGGATTGAGTCTAAGATAGAAAGGTAAAAGTTAAAAAAAAAAAAAAAAAAAAAAAAAAAGGGTAAGTGGGCTGGAAAGGCAGTTGGAGGCCAGGTGTTATATGTGACTCTAGAGCAACAGTCACTGAAATGGGCAGGAGGCGGTGAGGGCAAAAGGCCTTAGAAGAGCAAGGAAACAGTCCCTAGTCACAAGCAGGTCATGTTCTCCCTCCCAACCCTCGCCCGCTCAAAAAGGAAAAGTCAAAGGGCATTAGGGAAAAAAGACACTGGCTGGCTGTTAGGGATCGAGGCGGCCTCAGAAGCTGCTCGCCCCTTCCTAGCTGTAACCCAGGAAAAGCCACCTGGGAGGCGGTGGGGAACAGGAGGGTTCCCAGAGTCCTTCCACACAGCCCGGGGGGGAGGAGCGACTCTAGGCACCGTTCCCCACCCCCCTCGCCCTCCTTTCCCTCCCCACGCCCCTCGTGGCCCCTGCCCCGCCGGGGGAGAGGGGTGTCTCACTCACATCCGCCATGATGAGCCCCTTCCTCCAGCGGGGACGATCCCCACACCTGCAAGAGAAACACCCGGTAAAGCCAGGGTCCCGGGGCGGGGCCAGGTCGCCTCCCCGCCCACATCTCCTAGGGCAGGTGCCTCGGGTCGGTCCGCCCCACCATCAAGCCCGAAACTTACCTGGCTCCGGCAGACGAGGACGCCGCTGTCCTCTACCGCAGGTAGTTCCTACTGCTCCAGCCGCTTCCTCTGAAACCCGCTGTCACATGATTGCCGACCCCTCCCGCTCTCTCAGGAAACTCAGTCAGAGTCCCGGCCCCGTGACACAAGGCTTCCGGAAGAAAGGGGTAAATACAACGGAAGAGGCTTACGAGAAAGGACACGCCCCTTTCTTCTCCCCTCTCCCACCCTGCCAACGGAGTTCGGCGCATGCGCCAGATACTTTCCTTCCTCTCCCTAAATCACTTGCGGAGACCTACGCATGCGCCAAGATCGCCCCTTCGCCCTACTCTGAAGGGGGATGCTGCACTACTATCAGCTTTGCTCCTTCTCATCCCAAGGGGATGATTAGGAGATTTGCTGGAATGTTACCGTCTTTCTGGCTGGATGCAAAGAACTATACGAAAAAACCACACCTCAGATGTAGAATTAGAAGTGGCCTGGACCTTCTTCATTTTTTTTTGTTGTCACGGTCGGTCTGGGGAATCTTTGGGCAGCAGTCATGTTTGTAATGCATAAAATAATGTAGGAGGATAAAGGAGTCCTTTCCTTCTTTTAATTATTTACTATTTATCCTGTACAGAGCTTGTTTTATGTATATATGTTTACATGTTGTCCTCTCTATCAGATTGTAAACTGCTTGAGGGCAGGAACTCTTTTTCCTCTTTTTTCTATCTCCAGGGCTTACAGTGCCTAGAAATAGGTTTAATTAAATTAAATGTTGAAAGACAGTTATACTTTTTTTTTTTTTAATTCGTGGGCTTCAAGTTCAGAATCCTAGACTAGGGACATCTAGTGGACAGAGCTGGGTTCAAATTTGACCTCAAACATTTCTTAGCTGTGTGACCCTGGGCAAATCACTTAACCCCAATTGCCTAAACCCTACCATTCTTATGCTTTGAAACCGATACTTAGTATCAATTCTAAGACAAAAGATAAGGGGGTTAAAAAGAGAGATACTATATACACATAGGGTTTTACTGTACATAAATGGGACCCATGGTAAGAGATACTAAAGACCAGGAATTCATATGTACATATGTACAAACACATTCATATATTTATGTATAAAATACATATACACATATTTATATACATTCACACATTCATATATATGTATGACCATCTTAGAATCAATACATATTTAGGAGGTGAGAGAGAAAAATTAATAATTATACAGATCAGAGGTTTTTGACTTTGTTATTGTCATAGTGCTCTTTGACAGCCTGCCCTAGCCTATGGATCCTTATTCTGAACAATTTTTTGAAATGTATAAAATAAAATATATACAATTACAAAGGAAGGCAATTGAAATAAAGATGTAGTTTTTATCTCCATCCAAATCTCCTGAAATCTATCCATAGGTCTTCAGGACCATGATTAAGTGGATCCTAGGTTAAGAACCCCTTCTTTAGGGGCATCAAGATGAATCACTGGATTCAGAGCCAGGCATAGAGATGGGAGTTCTTGGGTTCAAATTTGACCTCAGACATTTCCTAGTTGTGTGACCTTGGGCAAGTCACTTAACCCTCATTGCCTAGCCTTAGTGCTCTTTTAGCATGTAACCAATTTTCTTATTATCAATTCTAAAACAGAAGGCAAGGGTTAAAAACCAAAACCAAAAAATCCTAGACTAGAACTAAAAGAAACTTGTATGGTTATGGAGACCAGCCCTCTGAATTTACAGCTGGCAAAAATGAGAGGTTCAGTGACTTTTCTATGGTCACATGCTCAAGAATGTACTACTGCATCAGGTACTTTTAAGTGGGTACTTGGGATTCACTTATTTTTAAAAAGGGGGGAAGGAAAGGAAACCGCCCTACACCTCAAGGACCTTCTGCTCTATGGAGAGAAAATGTATACATATAAAAATAGATTTAAAACTATATTTTGAATGTATATAATGAGAGGTTGGGTGAGTTCCTGAGGCTGTTGCAGCCTGTTGTTGCCACAACTGGTCTTCCTCCCCATCCCCATATACCCTATTTTTTTTTCACATCTGGTAACATGATCTTTAAAAGGATTGGGCTGGTGGGAGAAAAAAGAAGGGAAGGTTGTCATCACAATGCGTTTCTGGAGGTTAGAATGCCTGCTGATGGTTTTCTTCATTTCCTGATTTAGCAAATGCAGAAGGGAAGTTGTCTTTTATCTTTTCTTATTCATACATTATGAGCTTTTCAATTATTGGACTTTATGGTTCACAGATGCCTATTGCATTTTCTGAAAAGGAAAAGACCTTGAACCTATGGAACCCATGATATAATTTCCTCAGGGAGAGGGGGTCAGTAACAGCGGGGTTGGGGGAAGAATAACAACAGCATTTCTGCCATACCACAGAGCATAATTTAAGTTTTGACTTTCCAAATCCTTCAGCTTCCTAATTAATTTCTCTGCCTTCATCCCTCCCAGCTCTACACTGTCACACAGATGCCCAAGTAATTTTCCTAAGCCATAAATCTGACCATGTCACTCTGCTCAAACATCTTCTCCACAGTGACACCCAATGGCAGGTGTTCCTCTACGTATGTATCCTGGAATAAAATATTTCCCTTTCCCATTCCCTTTTGCCTGTTTATCCCCATCTGGAGGTGGAAATGACCTTAGAGCTAGTCTAACCTTTTCATCAGATGAATGATGGCACTAGGAAAAAGTGTAGCAAAACACATCAACTGTGTGAAATCCAAGGTGGGGGAATAATTGGCAATAAGACTTTTTGTCTTGGTGGAGGGTGTTAAAGGATGAATAGGAAATCAACAGTCAGAATAAAGGCATCTTGGGGACTGGGAATAGACACCACCAGTAAGACAAAAGATGTGTTCTGGGCAGTCCAGTTTGGTTACACTGTAGGTCATTCAGTATGTATGTATGTAGGTCATACACAGTTTTGGCAGAGATCATAATGACCTTAGTTGTGGACATACTGTACTTGGGATACTGATGAGACAACTGGGTAGCCCTTTCCTCTAAGGTAACTGAAGATCTGATTCAAAAGCTCTGAAAAAAAAGATGAGACAATAGGATATTAGGCTTAAGAGCTGGAAGAGACCTTCCTTACAGGCCATTTGGTCCAACCTCATTTTAGTGCTAGAAACTGAGAAACAGAGAGGTTCCCATGCTCTCTCTCTATCATCACATTCTGGTAGTGATTCTCTACCAGTCTTATCCCTTTCTTGTCATTCTGAAGGCCTCTCTCCCTCCTTGAATACCTCATACCAAATCTTTGACTTCTATGATCTGTCACTACTGATTTCCTGTTGATCTTTTTAACACCCTACAAGAAAATATCTCCCTATAAAAAGTCTTGTTAATGCTCCATTAATTATTCTTCTCATTTTGATTTCATATGGTGTTTTGCTCCACATAAGCATTATGGGACAGTACCGAGATTCCAAGCCTGCTTCTCTGACTTAAAATATACCACTTTTTCCAAGTTACCATGGTGTGAAACATCCATTATCACATAGGTAAGGAGTAGCAGAGTGGAATTTCTATTTCTGACTCCAAATTCAATGTTCTCTCCATACTACCACATTCTAGTGGTGATTCTTTTAATTAAATCCATTTTCGGTTTAATTTTGGCTGAGACTAATGGTGGATTCTTCACCAGTCTTCTTAAAATTCTTTCACCAAGGTGGCATATTAGGTATTATAAATATGAAAAATAATAAAGGCTGGTATAATAATATAAATTAGTACTTTAATTAAAGCCATGCTGATAGATAAAGTCATTAGACCACAGGCTTGTAAGCATTCAAAACAGCCGCCCACGCCATTATTGTCTCCAGTCTCTTCCCGAGTCTGCTGGCCAAGACAAGCCCCCTCCTAACCCAGGAGATTATAAACTCTTCCCTGCGTCAAGACGTAGGCCTCCCCACGCCCAAAAACCCGGAAACGGAAACCAGTTGGACCACGTTGGATCACGGGAAATGTAGTTTGATACATTTCCCAAATTTCACTTTTACAGTATCCTTCATGATCCTTTCCTTGCTTGCCTCATTTTTAAGGCCATTCTCCTTCCTTGATTCTCTCAGACTATATGCTTGTCTTTCTCTATACACTGTGAACTTATAAATGTTTAATTTCATTTTAGGCTGTAATCACTTTGAAGACTGGGAATGAACATCCATTTTTCATTTTTGCTTTTATCTCAGGCTCATAGGATCAATAGATTTAGAATTGGAAAGGACCTTAAAGATCATCTGAGTCAGCCCCTTCATTTTACAGATGAGAAAACTGAGTAGTTGTGACTTGTACAAGGTCACATAGTAGGTGGCAGAACCAGGCAGAAAGAACACTTTTTCCTGTGACTTGACTCTAAATGCTCTCATCTCTGCAATAACACTGCTGCTTTCTTTTGACTTACTATGCAGGTGGTTTGTGTGTTGGATTTTCCTTCATTGCTCAATTTTTGAATCTTGCTTCTCTTACTTGATGGGTACTACTGTAATGAAGTTATTTAGGGAATAAAATAGAAATGATGAGTAAGAAGTATAGGAGCTTGACTATCAGCTTTGAACATTCTGCATTGGAATGCAATGGGGGAGGAGTGAAACTGTCAGTGCTGGTGTGAGGGGTTTGGAGAAGTCCAGCCAGCAGCGACTTTATGAGCTTGGGATCTTTGGGATTGGAGAAGGTTGGATGCAACATCTCTCAAGACAACCCTTGGTAGTGGATAGTGTCTGTTTTCTGGTAGACAGTTTACAGGCACTTTTCCCTACCTGGTATCTCTTGGATTATTGGCTGTATAAGGAGTTGGTTCCTGTTATCCTGAAGCCATCAAAGAAGCAACCTGGACCAATTGTGAGAATCCCAACACCTAACTCTCTCCCTCTAGTCTTCAGTCAAGGCTGTCAGCCTGACTGAAGTTGGGTTGACAGAGAAACTCTCTTAGGACTCCATTTCTTGTCAGTTAGCTAATTCTAGTTATAGAAACACCTCTCCCACTCTCCTTACCCTTTTTATACATTAAACTATTTTGTTTTCCTTCCTGTTTGTTTCCTTTCACCTCAAAGAACTCATAGTGTGTGCGCA
Organism: Gracilinanus agilis; assembly: GCF_016433145.1. NCBI lineage: Eukaryota > Metazoa > Chordata > Mammalia > Didelphimorphia > Didelphidae > Gracilinanus > Gracilinanus agilis. The sequence continues at coordinate 45,738,298 of NC_058135.1, forward strand.
GTAAATCTTTGTTATTCCCTGGTCTGTGACAGAGACCAGCAATTCCAACTGTCATTCCTTTAGTGAAGGGTTATCAGATTTACTCAGGCTCTGGTACCTTTTTTGTGAGTTTAAGCTGTGAGTGGCAGTTGCCCAAAACACCTACTGGTTTCTCAGAGATTAACTTATATTTATAGATTCTTTTAAAACTACTCCATATACCTGAAATGTCCTCTACTTCTCCTAAGTTCCTTCTCAATAAACAGCTTCAGATGTTCTCTTCCATACAGTTCAGGGGTCCATGGCCTTTTCTGGATCTATAGCTGCCACTCTGGCTGTTCATTTTTAGTCATCTGACTATTCGTGACCCCACTCATTTATAAATGAGGAAACTGAGGCAGACAAGGTTAAGTGACTTGCCCAACATCACACTGCTAGTGTCTGAGGTCAGATTTGAACTAAGGAAGATGAGTCTTCCTAACTCCAGGCCTGGTGTTTTATCCACTGTATCACTGAGCTGCCCATACAGCTAGCCATAACTGTACTACTCTATTCCCAAAGACAAAAATACCATATTAGCCCAAATATATGACCCCGAATATAGTGTGATCCCAAGTATTTTGAAGGGTAACTCAGAAAGAGGAAATACCCATTTTATTTTCTCCTTTTAAATTATAATTTCTCTTAACTCGTGAATAATGCAGGCACTTTATATTTGAAGTTTTTTCAAGGTTCTGAAAACAAGTTAAAGAATTTTAATGCCAACACTTTTATTAAATATGTATTACTTTTATAGATACTTGTGAAAAACTACCTTCTAATATTTAATCATGTTCTCCTTCCTCATCCCCTGAAGTGGAAACATCTTCAAATCATCACCGTCACCCTCTTCTTCTCAAAACTATCCATACTGTTTGATATACAGCATTTTTTAAATCTAAGCACAGTGGACTGAGTGGAGATTTTGTCCCAAGCGGTTTTGATCCAGTTCCCTAATATACTGACCAACAGTTTATTTTTCCCAATGGAGTAAATTCGTGGTTTCCAGCCAATAGCCACTATTATAATCTTTCCTCAAATGATCTTTGAATGGCTTATCTAACACTTGTAACTGCAACATCATTCCTCCTGGAATAAGAACTACCTAGGTCGATGTGCATTTCAGCAATTCTGTTCTTCACATTTTCAGTCAGGTGACTCTTGAACTCTTAAGAGTAAGAGCATTTCCTCTCTGCTGCAGTAATGTAACCAAAGGCCTACCCCAGACCACATTAAGCAATCTAACACAAGTTCTTCATTCATTCATCCTTTTTCCTGCACATGAAAGTTCACTCCTGATGTAACTTTTCCTTAGGTAATGTTTTACACCATAAAATTACTTAAGGAGTCAGCCCATCAGTTGTGTCTGCAAGCATCATGGTCATTCTAGTTTTCTCATTTCCAACAGTTTTAATCAACACTTATTTGGTGCCTTTAGTATTAAAGGTGACATTTGACAGAATATCAAAACAACAATTTGGCCAACATTGCCCATCTGCCCCAGGAGACAGCCATGCTTTTTATGTATGCTGAGGTGCACAATACACAACTTATGGTTTCAAAGCTGGAAGTGCTTGAATATAGAGGGAATGCAACTTTCAAAGGTATGTATTGGGGAAAAAAGTTGCACTATATTTGGGCTAATATAGTATATAATTCTAACCTCAAAGGTAAATTATGCAACAGCCAATTTATAATTTACTGTTTTTAAGTGTTTCACTGCCGAGTTCAAATGCCACCTTCTTAGTATTTTCCTTGAAGGTCATTACTTTGTATTTTTGTACCTACTTACCTACAAATGTATTTTATTTACTTTATTTTGTATCTCCTTATCTAGAAGCGGGACTAGATGTCTTCTGAACAAGAGGCATCAGATTGAAGGAAGGTTCCTGTCATTGGAAGTCTTCAGGCAAAGGCTGGATGGCTGTCGAGTAGACGAAAATGAACTTTCCTTTTAGGGTCTCAATTATACAAAAAAAAAAAAAGAAAGAAAGAAAGAAAGAAAAAAAAGAAAAAAAAGCAGCAGCTCCTTGAGAGCAGAGACAGATTTGTTGTTGTTGTTGTTTTTTATCTTTCTATCCCCAACTGTTAATAGGCATCAAGAGTCAGGATGTTTTCTCATTTGATAACCCATTATATTTGGGAGAGAAGGATTTTCTTCTGACCATGTGAGAAATGAGGTTCTCAAGTCAGCTATAATCTGCTTAAATAGGAATATAAATTTCCACCGTCGTTCATTCCAATCCAATTTCTTTCAGGCACACTGACATCCTTCTAGTCACCCAGGTGACTAGACCTTTGAGTCATCCTTGACTCTTCTCTCTCCCCCATCCCATCAGCTCCACATAGTGTTTTCCAGTGTTGTTGGTTCCACCTCCTTGTCAAGTCACATCAGTCCTCTGCTCAAGGCTTAGCACTCTAATCCAGAACCTTACCACCAATCTACTTGAACTATTGCAGATGCAATATTGGTCTCTGTTTCAGTTTCTCCCCTCTCCAAGCCAGCCTCCATTCAACCAATAACAATTACTCACTATGATCAGGTGGAATTTATACCAGGAATGCAGGAATGGTTTAATATTAGGAAAACCATCCGCATAATTGACTATATCAGAAATCAAACCAATAGAAAACACATGATTTAACTTGATAGATGCAGAAAAAGCCTTTGACAAAATACAACACCTGTTTCTCTTGAAAACACTAGAAAGTATAGGAATAACTGGGCCCTTCCTCAAAATAATAAACAGTATATATTTAAAAACCATCAGCAAGTATCATCTATAACAGGGAAAAGTTAGAAGCTTTCCCAATAAGATCAGGAGTAAAGCAAGGATGCCCATTATCACTTCTATTATTTAACATTATACTAGAAACACTAGCAGTAGCAATTAAATAGAAATTGAAGAGATTAAAGTAGGCAATGAGAAAACTAAACTATCTCTCTTTGCAGATGATATGATGGTATACTTAAAGAACCCCAGAAAATCAACTAAAAGACCAGTGGAAATAATTAACAACTTTAGCAAAGTTGCAGGGTACAAGAATATAAATCATCACTATTTCTATATGTTTCCAACAAAACTCGGCAGCAGGAGCTAGAAAAAGAAACTCCATTTAAAATCACTCTAAACAATATATTTAGGAATCTAGTTGCCAAAACACAGGAATTATATGAACACAACTACAAAACACTTTTTACACAAATAAAAGTAGAGCTAAACAACTGGAAAAACATTAATTGCTCCTGGGGAGGACAAGCTAACATAATAAAGATCCATCCTACCCAAATTAATCTACTTATTCAGGGCCATACCTATCAAACTACCAGAAACTTTTTTATAGAATTAGAAAAAAATAGAACAAAGTTCATCTGGAAGAACAAAAAATCAAGAATATCAAGGGAAATAATGAAAAAAATGTGAAGGATGGAGGTCTAGCAGTACCAGATCTTAAACTGTACTATAAAGCAGCGGTCTTCAAAACAATATAGTACTAGCTAAGAGACAGAAGGGTAGATCAATGGAATAGATTAGAGGTAAATGACCATAATTTTGCTAGTGTTTGATAAACCCAAAGACTCCAGCTTTTGGGACAAGAACTCACTACTTGACAAAAACTGCTGGGAAAATTGGAAAACAGTGGGAAAAATTAGGTTTAGATCAACATCTTACACCCTATACATACCAAAATGAATTCAAAATGGGTAAATGACTTAAATATAGTGAAACCATAAATTAGGTGAACATAGAATTGTATACCTGTCATCTGTGGGAAAGGAAGGAATTTAAGACCAAGCTAGAGATAGAGAACATTGCAAAATATAAAATGACTTTGATTATACCAAATTTAAAAAGTTTTGAACATACAACCAACATTAGGAAGATATTCCTAAAATGCAGGAAGACAAAAATACATAAAGTTGTACTGACTTTGTTACCTTTAGGGTCAAATGCATTAGTGGCTGGCATTGAATGCACCCACGTTTTAGTCTACCTTTCTGAAATTCTTTAATTCTTGCATTCTTTAATATAGTCAAATGGGCTTAGTTGCTCTTCACCCATGATATTCCACCTCCAGTCTCTATGCTTTTACATAGAATAGCCCACCCATCTCACCCATACCTCTTAAACACCCTAGCCCAGTGATGGTGAACCTTTTAGAGGGCCAGGTGATGTGAAAAATATCCTCAAGAGCCTGTGGAGATGGGGAGAGGAACAGCCCAGCCCTCTGGCTTTCTAGTAATGAACTCTGGTGAATTTTATGCTGGGGTGATGATGTACATGCCCACAAAGAGGGCTGAGTGGCCTGTTTGGCACATGTGCCATAGATTTGCCACCATGACCCTCATTTTCTTCCAAGCTCAGCTCAAGTGCTAGCTCTCCCCTCCCTCCAGATACTTATTTTAAACACATACAAGCCAATGAGGCCTCTATAAAAGATCTTAAGTTCCCTGAGGTTGGTACTGTTTCATCTTCATATACCCAGTAACAAATATACAACAGGCACTTAATAAATGCTTATGGACTGAATCTTCTAGTGGAAGAAATACATATACAAATTGGGTCACAAGCCTTTTAAATGCCTCCTATCTACCACGCCTTGGGCTCAGTTGGGAATACAAAGCCGGCCAAAAAAACCCCCAAAAAACCAAGGAGCTCACTCCTTAGTTTATACAAAGTAATGAGAAGGCAAAAATACTAGCAACAAAGGGGATCAGGAAATGATTCCTATATACATAAGCCACGTCTTGTAGGATTCTAAGATTTGGTAATAAGAAGGAAGCTCATTCTAGTCCAAGTAAAATTGGGGAGGCAATATGGCCCGAGGGAAAAAACACTGGCTCTCCAGGAAAATGAGTCTCTGGGTTCAAACCTGTCTGATACACTTTGGGCAAAAGTTTCCTTTAGATGTGCTCTGAGGTCTCTTCCATCACTAGATCTGATCCTATGGCTGCAAGTAGGTCTACTTGGCATGAAATAAGTCTAGAGCCACCATCTAGAGCTCAGGGGTGACTGTATTTTGTAACTGATCAAAAAAAACAACAGGAAGTCAGTAGAGGGTTCTGGGCAGGAGCAGACATGATCAGACCTGTGTCTAAGGATAGTAATTTCAGCAGCTGCGTGGTGGATTGTAAGAGAAACTAAAAAAAAATGATGGCTCATAAATGTTGGAATCAGATACCCATTTATTTGTGTACGTGTGTGTACATATACAGACATATGCATGTGGCAATCACATTCAGACCCGATATACACCTGGCATTTTCAGCACTGGTTAACATGTCAACTGTCCAAATGAAAACTTTTCCACTTTGGATACCTAATAAAAATGCATTGGCTCTCCAGGTCAATGCTAAAACTTAAGGTGTTTTCAGAAATGGCCTTCTGAAAGCAAAATATGAAAAACAAAAATGAGGCTAACTTCTGGACCTAAAACATAGAGATTGAGAAATATAACTGAGGACTCACCCACTGACTATATTACCTAGTTGGTGCTCAGACTCACATTTCAAGATGGAGTTTATTCCTGATTATGCAGATATAATTAGAATATGTTTAATCTTTTAATAGTCAGCACTGTCAATGAGAAAAATTCAGCTGAAAAATCAATATATACTTATTGTAGGAAGTATTGCACTTTTGTCCAAGTGCAGTTTGGGATTTGACCTATCACCAAACTATTAGAAATGGCACAAGATATAAAACATGATTTTTAGCACCCTCGTCCCAGAAAGTCAGTCCTACTACAGTGACTCTTTTTTTTTGTAGAAGTGAGCTTAGAAGTACTTCAGGTAGTTTGGAAAGGCTTCAAGTGTGGGCCTTTCTAAAATGGCCACACTTCTGACTACCTGCTTTCCCAGACCAGCCTAATTAAATCCAGAGAAGGGCAACACCAGCCAGGAGGATGAAATTATTAAGTAGTGATAATTTGTACAGTACTTCAAAAGGCTGCAAAACATTTTCTTCATAACTATTTGTAAGGTAGGCAGTGAGTGACCAATTTTCCATCCATGATAAACCATGAAACAAAAAACACAAAATGACCCTTAGTTCTGCAGTGATGGTGGAAGGGTTGCATGAAGGCAGCAGAGTGTACTAGGAATCATAAAACCCAACAAGTCTTTTAAGGAAACTTATATTGTAATCTTTTGCTGGGAGAATATACTTGTACAATATTGTTCCCACCTTGTATAGACTTGAAACTAAAGGAACTGAAAAACAAAATTTATCACAAAGCATTCAACAGAATTTATAAGTTTACAGAAGTAAAATCAAATGCCATTTTCTTTAACAGTTTTCACACTGAAAATAATTTTATTTTAATATAAGTCTGATATTACAGTAAATATATTACAAATCAGACAGTTCATTTTGTAATCTTGAATGCACTATATAAACAAAATAATATCTCCTATATAAGATGCCAGCTTCACTTCATTACATTTTCTTTACAGGGCTTCCATGAAAATTTCCATACATACTGGGAAAATTATCTGTGGCTTTCAAATGCATACAAACTATATTCTGGACTAGCAGGAATTGTACTGAATGACAGAAGGTAAAAACAGGCAAGAAGCATTTCTCAGTATCAGTAAATGATCAAATGAGTTATCCTTTTATTGATTGGTTTGTTATTCTTGTCACTCTAACTAGCTAGAACAATAACTGAAACTCTTCATTACAGACCATCATGCCATATACACTTGAAAGTTAACCCATTTGAAAGTTCCATTGCGATAATTTTTGTAGATGGAAAAAGTGCTTGTCAAACTGGAATGTTTTCATAAGGCAGATTATCTTCTGTGAAATGGAATTATTTATGCCACGCCTGCTGTCAGATGTTAATTATCTTCTTAGTGTAGTAGTCTTGGTGAGTTGTAGTCTTAAATATCAACTGTAAAGAACTGGTGAAGACATTTTTAAGAAATGCTTCTTATTTTCATACAACTTTGAAGACAAACATGTATACACTATTTCGAACAATAGAATTTATGAGGAATGGCTATACCCTTAGGAGAAAAAGGTTTAATGAAAAGGCTTAGAATTCATATTTTAATAAGACTCTGAACTGAATTCCTAGAATTAGAAGAAAAGATTAATCCTTTTGTTAATGGAAGCCCTAATCTGTGTAAACATATCATGGTATTAATTAAAACAATTACAAGTTTGAGGTATTAGCTGAAAAAAAAAAATACACACACACACACACACACACACACACACACCCCAGAGTTTTCACAAATCTAATGGCCCCAAGACCAGCAGATGTTGGCATTAAGTGGGGAAAAAAAATCTTATCTTGATCAGGGAAAAGTTATACATGCAAAAGGAATTTATTTTTAAAGGCTACACAATCCTTAATATAAGGAGTGTTTTAAAATAATGTTATTTAAAAGAAAGTTGTTTCCATTCACATGAAATAGGTATTTTAACAGCAATTAAACTAAAAAAGGAAGCCTAAATTCTATTACCATGTTTTTTCCATCAGATCACTGATATATAAATTCTTCAAGGGACCCCTCATTTTATTTGTTTTCTTTTAAAAATATATAAAGGAATTTGCTGGCATAGAAATTCTAAATGATAAACATATTTGCCAGACTACTGTTTTTGTACTCTATTTAATGACCTATTTTATAAAGCAGCAAACAAGCCTGTTCATTATTGTTTTCTTGTCCATATAGGATGGGGAGATTTCACATAGCTCTCCTTTTTACCTTATTCAGGGTGAGGCTGAGTAAATTACAAGATTACTACTGGATCCAAGTCTCCCACAGGGACACAAAATAAATTTTTCTATGACCCTTTTGATTCTTTCATATAATACTTGCTTAAAGGAAAGCTGCCTTGATTAGAACTCGGGCAAACAATTGAGAACTTTTTACTGCCTTGACACCAGTGGGAGATTCAATTAATATAGAATTTTGCAAAAAATTAAAACATGTTTTATCAGTTAGTCTAGTTGTATTGCCAGAGGACATCTGTATTTTAAAATTTTGAAGACCAAGAGGAGATTATTTTAAATTAATCTCAATGTAGTAAATATGCCATTTTGTTGTTAGGTGTATTGTTGGTGTGTAAATAGAATTAACTCTAGCCCATTCATAGTAAAACTCTACTTATCCTAGGCATAGAGATGATGTCATTCTCACCTCCCTTAGTGGGAAGGGGAGATGAGTTACCCACACTGTGACAATAAGTAACAAATCAAGAACTAAGGACTGCCCTTTGGGCAGTCCAAATCAATGTAGAGACTGCCATTTGTCCACTTGAATTAGAGGTGGACCCATGGGAAGTGACGAAAGATACTTTCTCTTTAAGTGTGTTGGTTACTTCCTGTGGAGGGAGTTCCCGCTTTGAACTTGGTGCTGAAAGATCTCTGAGGAGACCTCAGGCAGCTTCCACTCTTATTGCCATGTGGGTAAGTTAGGCTGACTTCCTTAGGCCTACCTTGGCATTTCCAAACTCTGCCTTAAGTAGGCTTATAGTCTATCTGGTTGCTAGGCCTTGTGGCTTGTAGCTTCATTTATTTAGCCTTTTAACCTTCTCTCTCCGTCCAGGCCTCTGCAGGCCTGGACTAGCCTCTCCCTCACTCTTATTTCCCTACCCTTTACTTTCCTAATTGTAAATAAACTACCTTAAACTCAGTCCTGACTTGGGTCTAATTTAATTATGGAATCAATCTGAATTATTGATTCCTGGCGGCCACACTTTAAATACATATCTATAAAATACCTAAAATCTCCCTCTTACATTGGAGATGAAGATTTTGTTGGTTTTAGGATTTGGGGTAGGGTGTGTTGAAGAGAAATGAGCAGAGAAACCTATTATCTAATCTAAGTAGAGGTGGTCCAAGCAGATGGGTCTAATGAATGAGTGCAATGACAGTCACATATGAAGGCTTATATTAACTACTTCCTCCACACAGCATTCCCATAACACTGTCCATATTTCATATGTGAAGAGTATGAAACAAATGATTACAGATGCATCCAAATCCCACTAGTTCTAAAATGAATTACTTTCACTTAGAAAGAACTAACCTGAAACTACTACTCAGTGCTGAGAATGAAATCCCCATCAATTTAAACTTAGCCAATGTGGTAAAGATTAGCACCAATCCATCTTATAAACTACGGCAAAGGAGAATAAAAGTGAGGGAACAAAATGATGTAATTCCACTTTATCTCAATTTACTCACAAAGACATTAAAATACTTTATTTTGTATGAATGTAGAATCCTTTACTAATATGAGGAGTTTAAGGACATGCTGTGAAAAATTCCTTTGATGCTAAAGAAGAAAACTGTAAATTATCTATGTGCATTGTACAGCCTTCTCCATGATTGGGAACTTTTGAACAATGATGAAAAGTTTTAGTTTAGAATCTGGTATGGACACAACTTTTGTAAGTATTACTATTTCATAGGCAAAAAACTAGTATTTTTTTTTAAATAGATGTCAAACATGAAAATTTCCCATCTCAAGGTGACCAAATCTTGCTTCACACACATTATAGCTTTTGTTTGTTTGTTTCCAGCATGCGAGTCATATTGAAAACCCAACTTTTCTCACCCCCAAGGTCAAAAGCAGCAGAAATTCCCGAGAGTTAGTCCATGGGGCACCCTAAAATTTGCTCAGCCATTACTAGTGATTACAATCAATTTTAGAATGTTCTTTTTCCAAAAATATTTTGTCTAAATATTTTATGAAATTCAATGGAACACACCAATATGTTAAAAGCATAACACTGTCTGAAACCATGTATAAAAGTTAGCATTATATGACTTCACTAACTTTGCTAATGTTATCAACACCTCAAACTCCAAATTAAAAGAAAAAGGATTATTAAACAGGAAGGTTGAATTCAAAGAAACTACCCCCATTTATGCCCATCATTCCTGTGAAAACTGGAAAAAAAAACCTGTTAGAAAATATTGGAATTCTAATCCAAAACTGTACATTTTCTTATGACCATAATACTTTCAAAATAAATAACAATGATCTGTTATAACAATTTATGTCCTTTTATCTGCTAACAGCCCATTCTGCAGGCTAAAGGAAATACTTCAAATTGTAATTCCCTTTTAAATATGCTATTTGTTCTAAAGGCCACTTCTAAAAATTAAGTGAAACTTGGTTGGGCTTTCTGCCATTCCCTAATTACTACGCTGTTATATAATTTATGATGCAACCAAGCAATTCCATTGAGTCACTTGGAAAAGAGATACAACAGGACAATTTTTAAGGAGAATGGTCAGTTTAGCAGGAATTTATTAGACTGACAATAAATTAGCTAAATTCAGAAATAATTTCTAAATACAATGAGCATTGCCACTATCACAGAATTTCTACCATTCTCACCAAGTAGAAAAACTATCAGTCTTGTTCTTGTTCCATTAAATGAGTATGAAGTAAAATGATTAAAATATGACAAGAGTTCAACATAGAAAATTGCAAATGAAAAACTCTCATACTCAATTTACAGGCACAAAAACCAATATCCAACTGGTTATGTATGTTTCTAATTTATACTAGTGGATTTCATTACAAAACTGTATATTTGTTATTATGATTAAATTTGACTACTTTAAATGGTGAGTCGATTTGAAGCTCAGAGTGGCAACTGTAGAGACATTTACAGAGACTTCCTGTAAATGATTATTGTACCTGCCACTATATTTCTGCTCATCTTTGCATGTAGCCAAACAGGTCAAATAATTTTGCAAGTTATCTATCTAAAAGTTTAGTAGTTGGCAATAGTGTTAAAGGTATAAGGCTTAAAATTTTAGTAATAACTTTTCTTACCACTTGCTTACAAAAGAATTACTTTATTTTCAAGAACAGGCATGAAATGAGCACTAAGAAACTGCAAATTTTCTGTAGAGGGGGGAGAAACAGTCTTTTCCTTCATTAATTTTAGAAGCTTGTAAATGGACATAAATTGGCTGTAGGTGCGATGGAGTGAGGGGATATATTTACTTTCAGAATTTCAAAATTGACATTTACTTCTCAAGAAATGTCAACATTAAGTATCTGTATAGCATTTTTATTATATTTATTTTTAAATTAATCAGAATAACTTTTCATTTCCTCACATTGCTTAGCAATTCATAAAAACTAAATGGCAAACTGATAATCTACACCAGTTCAATTCATCTCAACATATATTCAGGAATATACATTTAAAAATATTAAATTCTTCTAAGCAGATAAAGCTAGAAGATTATTACACAAAGTTAAATTGCCTTAAAAAAAAAGTGTCATTGTTTAAAACTCCACACCTGGACACCTGACAAGGAAAAAGTAACATAGCCATATATTTATTCATCAGGGAGCAGAAGTGTTTCATGGAGCTAAACTTCTGAGACTTTAAAATATAAAGTCAATAACTTGTATATACACAAAATGGTTTTTTTTTTTCCCATAAATATTTACATGACCAGGGGAGAAGAGGAGAATCACTATAACTGCAAAACTGCTGTAGGCAAGATAATCCTTTTCTGAATAATTTGTAGTTAAAGAATTATGTAAGCATTGGAAGAAAAAGTAAATATCAATTAAGTGATGCATACTAAATCACGAATTTTAGTTTTCAATTTCTTACTATGTAAAGAAGCCATTAACTGTTTTGAGTCCTATAGCATAAGAGTTCGGGAGCAACTATCCAGTTTAGTTTTTAACATCCAACTCTTTTTTGAGATTTAACAATGAAACTAAATGTCTTTTTGTACAGAAAAAAAAAGTGTGCTAAAAGATGCAAATGAAAATCCCAGTTCATCCTCCTCTATAGAGACTAGTCAGCCGCTCTAATTCTTTACAGTTGTCCATGTTAAGTGATTCTGCCTTTTTTCGTAGTCGATCATCCCGGTATACTTTTGCTGCATACTGCATATCTGTTTCTTTAAACATAAAAACATTTTTAAGAATTTAAGAAATAATTATTTTTTAAAAATACATCATTTCATGTTCAATCAATAAAAATTTGTTGACTCAGCATGGATTCCTCCCTCTTCTCCCAAAAAATACCATTACTCTGGGGAAAATCAATCTGTAACAAGCAATTAAAAAAATAAAACCCTTACATCCCCTCTTAGAATCAATACTGTATGTTGGTTCTAAGGCAGAAGAGTGGTAAAGGGCTAGGCAATGGGGGGCAGGGGGAGTTTAAGTGACTTGCTCACGGTCACACACCTAGAAAGTATCTGAGGCCAGATTTGAACCCAAGACCTCCCATCTCTAGGCCTGCCTTTCAATCCACTGAACCACCTACCTTCCCCCTGTAACAAGCAATTTTTAATGTTTTTTCCTCTAAAATACCAGTAGCACTGGATTTGAGTTAGATTTGGATCCTAGTTCTATTCTATAATCCTACCTGAGTCATCTTGAGCAAATTAAAGGATCTCAGGGATGAGTTACTCTAATTTCTAACAGGAAACTCCTCTCTACATTACCCTTCTTTTCCTAAAATTGAAACACACACACACAATGGGGAGCCCCTAGGAGACCCTACACTTCTCAAGGAACCTCATTCCCTATTTGGACAGCCAGCTCTACCTGTTAGGAAGCATGTCCTGATATGATGCCTAAATCTTTCTCTCTGCAACTTACACTCATTTTTCCTAATTCTGTTCTCAAGCTCCATGTAGAATAATCTTTCACATAATAATCTTTTAAATACTTAAATATAGTTTTATTATTCCTTAAAATAATTATCTATTCTTACAAACAAAAAAGATAAGCAGTAGGAGCTGTTGGAAGAGAACTTCTCTATTAAAGTTGCTTAGTTGAACGTCACACCTCAGTGGTAAATAACCTTCAGGTCATTGAGAGGTGACGTACAACAAAGCAACATTAATAGAGAGAGAAGTTCTCTTCCAACATTATTCTGAATGTAAACTCTAATGCCAAAGAGGAATGCTCCCTAATTGGCTTTTTGTCAATACTTCTTTCTATCAATCAAATGTATTCTGAATACGTTCATATTAAAGAAACATAATAAATGCTTAAGTCTGTGCTCAAGGGACATAAAGAGAGGGATGTCCCTTATTTCAAGATTTTACCATGATGACCATGGGACGAACTCAGGGCTCTGCAATGCTCTGGGCCTTAGTTCATCTATGGAATGAGGGAATTAGAGTTGATGATCTCTTAAGATTTTAACTGGCTCAAAATGTTATGACCATATTATTTTTATTAGTAATCTCTTTTGGGGCAGCTAGGTGGCTTAGTAGATAGAGAGTCAAGCCTGTACATGGGAAGTCCTAGGTTCAAATTGGACCTCAGGCACTTCCTAGCTGTGTGACCCTGGCCAAGTCACTTAACCTCCACTGCCTAGCCCTTACTGCTCTTCTGCCTTGGAACCAATACTTAGTATCAATACTAAGATAGAAGGTAAGGGTTTAAAAAAAAAAAAAAGGCTTTTTGTCAGAATTCTTGGTGTCCCTTCCCCATTAGAATTCTGCAATCATTTGAAGAAATACCACATCAACCTATTTTTTGGTATACTATTAAAGTTAACAGCAATTGACACTGTAAGAGTTATCACCTTAGGAAAAGTTTAATGTCAAATACTAAATATTAAATCATATTGAACATATTTTCTCATGTATAAAATGTGGCAAAAATTTGTGAAGGCTATTGCCTTTTTTATTGAAAAATGAACACATTATTTTTGAGGCTTCCCTGAAATGGTTATTAATAAAATAACAACTAAAACCAAAATGTTATTTATCTAACCACTCATTTATCTCACACTGCATGCTAATCTACCTCCTGGATGTTTCACTGCTCATCAGAACCTCCTGAGGGAGGGAAAATGAAGCCTACCCAAAGTCAGACATTTATTTATAAAATTCTAGACTGAAATCTATGATCCTATTTCATTAAGCAACAATGGTTGAGGTCACGTGAGATCTGAATTTCTTTCCATGTTCTTCCCTCTATAACAAATAATTTTATAAAAACAACTCTTTTATAAAAAAAAAAAAAAATCCTTGCAGGGCACACTATGGGATTCAGAATCCCCTTACTTTGTAAGTGAAAAAATACGGTGAAATGACCTGAAAAAAGCACAGTTAAGTTTTATGTAGCAGTTTGATATTTACAAAATACTTTCATCAACAACTGAATAAGTTCAAGCAGACAGTTCATTTAAGCCTAAAATTTCATTTTACAGATGAGGAAGCCGAGGCAAAACTGTTAAGAGCCTTCTTGGTTCTAAGTAGTCAGTGTCAGTGATCTTTTAGCCCAGGGTTCTTGATTCCATTAGGTCTCATGTCCTCATTCAGTGCTAACTAGAAATAACCAATTATGAGGAGCAGCAGATAAGTAGTAATATTGCAGGGGGCAGCTGGGTGGCTCAGTGGATTGAGAGTCAGGCCAAAAGATGGGAGGTCCTGGATTCAAATCTGGTCTCAGACACTTTCTAGCTGTTGACTCTGGGCAAATTACTTAACCTTACCTAGCCCTCGCCCTTACCACTCTTCTGCCTTGAAACCAATACCCAGTATTGATTCTAAGACCTATCTAGAATAGAAAGATGATGGTCTACATGTGGGACTTCTTTTCTTAGTGACTACATCAGGATACATTTCTTTGGCATCTGGTTCAATATCTAAGTTTATGTGAAGTTACTCAAATATTGCAATGATTGCAAAAAAAAAAAAAAAAAAAAGGTGAGAAAGTAAGAGGAGGAGAAAGCAAGGAAGAGGAAAAGGAGAAAGAGACAGAGAGGAAAGGAGAAGGTAGGGAAGGAAGGATAGAGACAGATACAAAGAGGTAGGGAGGGGAAGGGAGAGAGCGGATAAAATGAATGAAGACCACAAGGGAAAAAGCATAGAACAGAGTAATTCTAGTAAATCTAAGTAAACAACCTAGGAAAACTAGTAAATTTAAGATTTAAAGACTTTTGAAAAATCTTAAAATGTAACTTACTTTGTTGTCTTTCTTTCCAGCAATTATTTCGAATATTAGTTACATAATCTTCTTCCACACTTTTTTCTACCTTTTGTAATAACGTTCCTTTGTAGTCATTCTTAAACTCCTTGTTGACATAATAAACAACACCCAAGTTTTCTGTCTTCATTTTAACAGTTTGTCCTGAACTACTATAAAACAAAGAGATCCTTATTAGTTTTTATCAATTAAAATGAAAACTAAAATTTTATGAACTAAAACTAAATTAGAAAAAAAAATAAGTTACCAAAGTAACATTAAAAATATGAAATTGATAATAATTCCCCTTAACTTGAAAATTCTACTATCTGGAATTTTCAAAAAGTCAATCTGAGGGGGCAGCTGGGTAGCTCAGTGGATTGAGAGCCAGGCCTAGAGACAGGAGGTCCTAGGTTCAAACGTGGCCTCAGCCACTTCCCAGCTGTGTGACCCTGGGCAAGTCACTTGACCCCCATTGCCTACCCTTATCACTCTTCCACCTATAAGTCAATACACAGAAATTAAGGGTTTAAAAAAAAAAAAAAAAAAAAAAAAGAAAGCAGGCTTCACATAAATAAGGAGGGATGAAAACATCTTTTTTGTTCCATACTCCACAAAGAGAGTTATGTATACTAACATATACAGGAAAATGACAGTTTCTTTACTTCTCCACATATTTAAAATGGAAAAAAATAAAAATTTTATTTTTATCTTAAAGAAGGAAGTATTATGTCAACACATCATCTTTTCCTATTAAATAGCTATGAAGTTTAATTTCATCCAACTAAATAAACTAGATTGGAAAAGGAAAAATAAATAAATATATGCATATATATGTATATATGTATACTTCACAGTTATTAATTTGATAAAATTCAGGAAAAAAAATGAAATTTTTCTGATAATTGAAGAGGTGGTAAGACAGTTAAGGAAACCAATTCATTATAAAATAATTACTTACGATCTGGGATATAAGGAGTAAGGAGGATTAGAGACCATCAACTGGCTTAACAAGGACACAAGAATCAAGACTACAATAGGCATCAGCTGTATAAACACAGAGAACCCTCCCTATGAAACAGAAAGAAAAAAAAACAAATTAGAACCTAAATGTCCTTTTAAGTGAACATTTACACAGAATCAGAGAATATGGGTGCAGGAAAGGTCTTTAGAAACTATATAATCCAATTCCTTCCTTTTACAGAGAGACTCAGAGGGAAGTGATTGGTCTAAGGTCATAGAGAGGTACTTAGTGGGAGAACTAGGGCTGGAACCTTCAGATTCCTAGTCCAATGCACTTTCTTGAAGATACCATGCTGTCCCATATAATCTAAATTCTGAAGGAAAATTAAATTATATTTAAAAGTTAAAACCCAGAGGGTCATTCATTAATATTAAATAAACTGATAGTAATTCTGGGTTGTTTAAGACTTAAGGCTGCGTTTCATACTCTCTTATATTTGACGAGAGCTCTGGATTTTTTAAAAATTTTATGCCAAATTTCTAAAAATTGATTATCTTCTCGTCTTAAATTTATGTTCCCTTCTGATTAAATTGGCCATGGTTTCTAACATCTTGAAATGAAGTGTTTTTTTCTACTCCTCCTTCCACTCAGTCTATCAATTAATAAAAAGTAATTTAATAGATGCTGGTGAATATATGTTTTAAGGTAATGTGAACAATTATCCCTCTTTTATTTGCAGGAAAATGTGGGTTGATTTCTATGCATATTAAATTTGCTTGAAAGATAACCTATGAATTAAAACCTTTTAAGTAGATTTTTCTATATAATGAAGAACCGACTAAGTCAAGAGTCAAAAGATCAAAAGATACAGGTTATAATAAAATCATAAGGAAGAAAACAAATTGTGGGTGGGAGGATATAGGAGAGGTTGAATAGACCTGTGAGTCCCATTTCCTAGGAAACTTTACTTGTAAATCCTTGAGAAATCATACCATCTTACAATTAAGTGGGAGATGATACAGTTGAATGAAAAACAGATCTGGAAGTAAGGAATTTACTATGAAGAAAAAGAAGTGTCCCTAAACCAAAAAATGGTAAGACCAAATTCAGTAGGGCTTAACTATCTAATTGAGTGTTTTCCAGATTTTCAAAGCACTTTCACATACCATCTAATTTGATCCTCACAAAATAGCAGACAAGAAACATAATGATATTCAATCAATTAATTAACAAGCATTTATTAAGCACTTACTATGTGCCAGGCACTCTGCTAACAGCTAGAAATGCAAAGAAAAAGGCAGTCCCAGGCCTGAACCCTGAATGAGCTTACAAGCTAATGGGGGAGACAACATAAACATAAATAGGCACATTCAACATATGGAGAAAGTAGTAGGGAAAGGGATTAAAAACCTCTGAATGAAGGTGCTAATTGTTCACAGTCTAGAAGGGAGCCAGGGATTCTAAGAGGTGAAAGTGAGGAGGGAAAATGTTCTATACAAAGGGACAACCAACAGAAAGGCACCGTGATGGAAGATACAACTGGAAGACAGGATATCGAGGGGAATCATGTGTAAGAAGATGGAAATGGAAAGATCTGCAAGAAGCTTCAAATGCCAAACAGAGTAGTTTATTTTTGATTCTAAAGGGAGTCACTGGAGCTCAGTGGGTAGGAGGTTGTATTAAGGTCAGAGGAGGGTTTTATGAAAATCGATTTGGCATTTACATGAAGAATGGATTAGGATGGGGGGAAAGACTTGAGATAGGGAGACTAATTAATGGGCTATAGCTGCAACTTAGCTGAGGTGATAAAGGCTTGAGCCCGGGTGGTGATGAGAAAAAGGGATGTATATAAGAGAGATGCTGGAGAAAGAGAAATAATAAGATTGACAACTAAATGGGCATTGTGGGGTAAGTGGTGGTGTGGAGTTGAGGTGAGAGAGTGTAAACCTGAGTGATGAGAAGGATGGCAATGCTCTCAACAGGATTAAGGAGATTCTGAAGTGAGGAATTCTGTTTACTTACTGAGTTTGAGATGTCAATTGGATATATGGTTTAAAATTTTCAACAGGCAATTAATGATAAGGGACTAAAACTCAGGAGAGGGACTAGGGGCTGGATATATCAAAAGTTGGGGTGTAAGGTGAGCTAAGCACTATATATATGGTAGTAGTAACTGTTGTTGTTTAGAGGTGATAACTGACTCCATGGGAACTACCAGAGATCATTCACTGAGTTTGGCGACAGGACCCATGAGAGAGCCTCAAAGTACATGGGTAAAAATCCAGCAAAGAAGCAGGAAGCCAGGGAGGAGGAGAAATTAGAATTCAAGAAATCTAGAGATTCTAGGAGGAAGAAGTCAAGAGTGTCAAATGCTAGAGAAGATGGACAAGGACAAAAAGCTTTGGCAATTTTGAGATTACTGGTAACTGCAGAATGCAGTTTCAGCTGAATGATGAGGTTGGAAGCCAGGCTGCAGAAGATTTGGAAGGCAGTGAGAGGAAAGAGAGTGGAGGCCCCGAGTGTAGACAGACTTTTTGAGTTGGGCTAAGAAGCAGAAGAGAGGCATAGGACAATTGCCAGCAAGCTTTCTTGACAGATTTTTAAGGATCAGGAAGACCTGAGCATGTTTGTAGGCAGAAAAGAAGGAAGGAGCAGATAGGGGGCAATCTTCTGGAGAAGAGAGGAGAGGCTGGAATCAAAGGTACATAAAGAGAAATTGGTCTTGACATAAAAAAAGGCACTTGTTCACCAGAGACGAGAATGAAGGTGATAATATTGGAGCAAGATGTCAGGACAGCATTATGAGGAAGTCATGGTGAATGCCTCAAATTTTTCCTTTTGGTAAAATATTGAGATGAAGTCTTCACCTGTGAATATGAGGTTTAGGGAGGGCTATAGAAGACAAGGAGAGATGAGAGTCAAACAGCTTTGGTGGTGACTGGGATAGAGCTCTAATTAGGGAAGAAGGAAGAGCTGCCCTGCTGTGGTAAGGACCCAGTTGAAATGAAAGAACAAATTCGTACTGGAGTAAGCCTAATTTCATGACTTCCACTAGTTCCATTCAGCAGTACTTGAGTAGGAGCAAAAAAAAGATGACCAGTGAGAATAATCTGAAGTTGGGGCTTGGCAAGATTGCATATATATATATATATATATACACACATATTTAAACACACACATATGTGCACACACACACACACACATCCCACACACACCCCCACAGGTCCCCTAGTATAAGGATAAAGATTGCTAGTTCAAGTCAAAGCACACTGAGAAAAGAGAAAGAATGTCCTTAAAGTCTGTTCATAACACTCATCAGGATCTGGGTGGATAAATATGGTTAGAAGGAAACTCAAAGAAGAGTTTGTTGAATGAAGGTGGTAGAAGGAAAGTCTGAAAGTGGCAATGGAGAACAAGACAAATTCAGACTCATGGGGAACAGAGTTGTGGAATATGAAAGAAGTTGCAACTAGTGAGGGAAAGGCTGGCCAGTGATGCAGTGTCATCAGGAGAGGAAGACTCAGTGAGCAGAAGGAGATGAAGAGAGAGGAAGACAAATATAGTGAAAGAAAATGTTCCAGAAGACACAGTGAAAAGGGAGAGGAAGCAGTTGATAGTGGGGTAGGACTGAGGTAGGTGAGAATGATGTTGGGGACAGCTGGGGTTGGGCATGAAGTTTTTTCTTCAGACATCAGAAATGGGAAGAGAAAGAGAAGTGTGCCAACTGCTGATGACCAAATTCAGGGTATCCATCTCCTTCTTTCTTCCTGTCTTTGCCCAGGTACTGAAACCATTTTAGTGGCCTAGTAATCTTCATCTGGGATAGTATCAAGCTATAAAGGCCAGGAAGCTTAATGACCTGCTTCCAATAGGTGATATTTGACCTACAACTTACAGTAACTTGTAAATGTGTGGGTATGAAAAGTAAACAAAAAAACCATTAATGTTTACCAAATGATTAGCACAGAACTATAATAAAAACCCTGCACTCATAATACCAAAAAGGAAACGGCTGTTTCTGATACCCACAGATGGAGAGGCCAAAGCACTGGCAGCCAAGATTGTTGAGGTACACACTGACTCCCCTTTCTAACTCATTGATTTAGAGTCCAGGCTGTAGAAGCCAAATGGCAAATGTACTTTCAGTCATGTGGATGGGTCTGAGTCACACAGTTTACCGTGGATTTTGTATTCAGAAAGACTTCAGGGAAGTTCCAAGTTTGGAATAGTTATAGTTAAGGCATATTTAACATACAGATCTGTTTGGGGGTATATAGACTTGTAAATTAATTGCATTTTTATGCCAAAGAGGAATAACTTCATTATAAGAAAAAAGTAGGACTACAAGAAAATGAGAAATGAAGGCCATGTTTTTAATAAATCAATAATATAGTAAAATATCACCATTTTTGTACCATGATTTATGGAAAATCCATGAACACTAGTGGTAATCAGTCATGGTAAATGTCTACAAAAACAACTAACAAGGAAACAGTATCACTAAATACAACCACTCTCAGAGTAATGTATATTAGTATAAAGATCTATCCTTTCACTAATAACAAAAGAATTATGGGCCAGAAAATATAGAAACCTTTTCAGCAAACTTACTGATAGAAAAAAATTAGGAAATTAAGTCATTTTAAATAGCCAGTGAATTAACTCTGTGGGACAAATATCAAATGCAAAAAGCTTATTCTTCCTCCTGGAGAAGAATGAAAGAGGAAATAATAAAATACTCCCCTCTGACTGTCTTTCTCTAGTATTCTGTCTCTAGACTCTAGACCACTTTCTTTTTTGCCCTTGAAAGGTTCCCAGAATAAAAAAATAACAAATATTTTTAAAAAAGGTAATAGGACTGGGCACCTCTCTGCTAGAATTATCCTAGGCTAAGATTCTAGGAAAGGACTCTAGTGAAGATTTAAGATAACAGCATAACTCTAAAATGGAACAAATAGGATTAAGTTCATTGAAAAAAATTAAAATACATGAAAAGTAAAGATAAGCTATTGAGGAAATGGATGTTTATATAATTTGGTGCTATGAAAGACTAGCAAATATTTGTAGTGAAATACCTCCAACCTCAATTTATGAAGGAATTACTCATTTCCATTACAGAAAAAAAGTTACCATAGGCATCTTTTCAAATTGGCACTTGTAAATAATCTCAATGAAGCTTTTGAAGATACTAACTTATTCGTGAGCAGGACATGGATGACAGGTATGTAAACATGATATAAAGTTGTAGGTCAGAAGGGAAAACCTGCCTATAGATGGGTCAGAGTAAGAGTAAAATAAAGATCTTTGAGAGAAAGGAAAATGAGAAGGGAAAAAAATGATCTGATTTCTCTTTTGAGTATTGTAATGGGCAACGTTGTTGTAAAAAAGGTAGCAAGTACCCAGATAGGGCAGGTAAGAAAAAAGCTTCCTAGTGGGGAACAGCTTTGGAGGAACCTTTAATCATAATATCCCCCTCCATCAGAAAAACCCCAGAGAAGAGAGACTTGTGTAAGGCAAGGCTGGATGGCATCCAAGATTATGGTTCAGGCAGCTGTAGAAGCCATGACCTGAAACTAAGGGGCTTGGGCCTGAAGCCCAGAGCAAAGAAAGAATGAGTTTTCCCAAAGGTCAGGATTTAAAATCACTGTACAACTTTGGAAATACACTGAACTTGTAAAAACAAGACCATTCATGTTGTTTATTAAGTAATGAATTCTTATACTTATAATTAACTTTATTATTTTATACACAGGAACTTTGTACTTACAAGATTTCCTCACAATATCCTGAAGTAACACTGAATACTAAATGGATCTGAAAGGTGTTTCTGGCCTACATAGGAAAGGTTAGGGGACAAGAGTAGAGAAATATGGTAGGCTATGATTCCTTTTGATGGTGGGATCACAAACAATCAGAAGCAAATATAGATTTGCCTTCTTATTTATGGATGTTCTGCACCATTTCCATTATAAATTCTATTTATAAATTTGTTTTTTTATACAGCCCTCTCTATAAAACATACTATTTAAGTTCACCTTCATACCATTGAAGTTAATTTCTGAGAAATAGGTTAAGTACAAGCAATTATGTCTCAAAACATACATCGCCTCTTTCTTCTTCTCTCTCATGTCCACTATGCCGATGTTGGTGGTGATGGCTATATCCAGCTCTCCCATTAGAAAATGCATGTACACTACCTGAAGAGTTAAAAGCAATGATAAGTCAAAAATAACAGTGATGATGACAAAGCTGGAAAAAAAAAGTCAAACCCAAACTAAGGATTATCTTTCAGAATATTCACAATCATTGTCCTAATGACATTTACAGGTCAAACATAAAGTTTTGGTTTTTCTTAAAGCAACCCATATCTATCGATTACAAAGGTTATTTTTAAAGTTTCAGGGTATTTTAAAGTATAAATAATGTACATTTTAAGTGACAGAAATAATCAGTATATAGTATTTAACAGTAAAATTTAGGAGAGCTATATTAGAGAACTGATTGCAATGTGTTAGTTCAGATTGTGTAACAAAGAAAAATGGCGACTGTAAATAAGAAGGGTAAACTTGTGTTCTACAGCTAGCAGAACTAAGGTCCAAATCAGCTGTGAAAAGAAAATTTCTTAGTCATCATCCTAAAGATCATCTGTATTACAACTAAATCCTAGTTATTCAAGTTTAAAAGCTTAACAGCTTGCACAAGGATTTTATGGAGACCAAGGATATACCTCTAGATCTCACTCTTCCAGGCTCTCCCTTTCATAAGAAATAGTGTCTCACCACTGTGTCAGACTTAGTATTCCCCAATGCGAATTCATTCTCTTTGGCCCAAAAGGCAATTCTCCTCATTAATGGCATCACTGATATTTCCCATCACTTAAGTTCAAACTCTGGTACTTGGTTCAATTTAAAAAAGTATTATTTTAATACTTTGCAATTTAGATAACATATTTAATTATTGTTATTTTGTATTCATAGAGCAGGCACCTTTACTCTAAAAGGTGTAATATAGCATTTTTAATAAGTCAGATAACTGACCAAAATCATTATCAGAACAGGTCAAGACATAACAATCTTTTACCTCATTAATTAGGAATCTACTAATTTTAAGTTAATTTTTAAGCAGTTCAAACTGTCCCTAAAACATCTTTCAAATGAATAAGTTGCTCTTCTCTATTTATTAAAACTCCCCTGGTTGAAACTCTCATGGTTTTTTAATCCAGACTTCTGAAATAACCTCTTAACTGACCTTCCTTAAGTAACCCCTCTTTAATGCACCCTTCTCCACACCAAAACTGGAATTGCCTTTCTAATGCACTGCAATGTTCTGTCACTCCTCTCCTCTGTGTGGTATTAGGTATATCATCTCTGACTTAAATACTTAGCATCTCCTTAAGTCTAGCTCCACCCTAGTTTTACAGCCTTGTTTCATAAAACTCCCCTTTAAGTAGCCTATGAGGCAGCCAAAACTGAATTATTCTCCAGTACTCATCATTTTATCCTTTCCTGTGTCTTTGGTTCCTCATATCTGAAACAGACCTCTCTCTAATCGTGTTACCAGAAAAAAAAAAAATCCTCCCTTCTAGGTCCAGTATGGATGGCTTCAGTGACTTCCCCCAGTGAAACTGGTCATTTCCATTCTCTCATTTTTCATAGCACTTTGGATTTCATCTATGTATTTCTCATTCACTCTTGTATCCTAGTTATTTGTGCACCTATCCTTTTCCCTCATTAGAACTGAAGTACTTTCATAGTACAGCCTGTGTGTCTCCGGTATCTAACATAATCTCTTACATGTCATGGACATTTAATATATGTCTGTTAAATTTTTTACTGAACAGGCAAGATCTTTTAGATCTCTTCTACTAGACTGATGCTATGGCAATGTCATCCTAATTAAGTAATAAGGTTGATCAATTAGCAAATGAACAAATCTCTAAGGGATGTCATTGGTAATGGCAAACTCCCGATGAAGACGCTTCGTTTACCAATGCTGATCAGCATTTATTCTACTTGTTTCAGGCCATAAAACCAGTGTGAGTCAAAGGCAGAACTAGAAACCAGATGGGTTTTCCCGATTCTGAGTTTAGCTCTCTTATCCTTATACCACAATGCCTCTCTATACAGGAATTATATTTATGGTATTGTGTTAGTATCCATTTAACAGCTTCATTCATTACTCTTAAGTATTTGAATGCAATAAAAATGTGTTTAGAGAAATTTATGTTCCAAACTTTTCACCAAGAAGTTACCATTAATAAGTCTTACTATAAGAATGGGAAACTTGTAGAGACAAAAGAACTCTTGTAGAGTCAAAGAGAAGATTGTAATCTGAGGTATTTTTGTCATCTAGTTATAAGAGTAGCTCATCTCTGCACAGTGCTTGAAAGTCTGCAATGTGCTTGCTAGATGTTACCTAGTAGCACTGAGAGCTCTATTTGTGTGTCCTTAAGGTATTACTTATTAGCTAATTTCCTGCCACTTCCTTTCTTACAGCTTTTCTCGTAGAGATGAACAATGAGCTTCATTGCCCTCTGAAGACAAGATGACAGTAAAGGCAGTAATAGACCCTCATTTCCTCCCCGAACTTGCTCACAACTCTGCCCTCTTTAGCAAAGATAGAAGTGATAAGGCAAACCTTTCAAAAGACTTAAGTGAAAATCTCTAACTTCATTAAATAAACTATACATGAATTACTATTAAAGTACCTGATGGAAATCCACCACCAAAGAATATATTAAACAAATCTTCTGGAGTTATATCAGCTTCACAACCTCTGTGGAAATTAAATCTACCATTGTTTTGGTGATTACACGCTTGGTCTTCATTGCCTGTGAGGTCATACTGCTTTCTTTTTTCAGGATTGCTTAAAACTGCATAGGCATTTCCAATCTCTGAAATATTTAGAGAACAGAAGTAAGCAAACATCACATCATAACAATATGTATGTATCTAACTTAATCAAGAAAATAGTGGAGATCAATCAATAAAACAGTAAAAATGAATACCCTTCAAAGACATGTTTACATTATTTCTGCAGTTCTATAGATAATAGTCTCCAAGTACGCCACAACATTAACCCACTATTCCAAATTGTCTAAACATGAAATACTGACCTACATTTCTGGCCTAGTTTATGCTACTTTCTTATCCACACTATCCCTTCTTCCTCTGGGACTTTCATCAAAGCATTGCTCAGGTCTCCCCTTACTCTGAATGAACATGATAGCTCTCCTTCTTCGTGTCCATTTTCTAGATGGGCAATCTTAACTTTCTGAAAAGTCCTATTACATTTCTCTGCTCACTTGGTGGTGCCTAAAGGACCTGTGTTTCACTTTTCACTGACTTAAATGCTTATCCACCAGTTTTGGTCAATGTCTAGCCAAAGTTAACAGGACATATTAGTTATGATCCCATTTGGTGGCAACCCACATTCTCCAGAAGGAACACATCAAGTATAAAAGCTAATTCTGTTTACATCTCAACTGTGGTACTTATTATATGACTATAAGTGACTATTCTTTAACAATTTCCTAATGTTAAAAGATCTAAAGGAAGTTTTCCAAAACTTTAGGTAGGTCCTCAGTGAAGGACTCATGAGGCCACAGACAAGGTTCACAAAGAATAAGGTATTTATAGATTGTAGTCTATACCCCTAGGACAAAAATCCAAATCAATAAAGTCACAAATCCATTGAAGTAAGTGTATGACTAATTTTCCTAACTAAATTCTATGCTTTTTGAACACCAATAAGTAAATGCTGCTTCTTGTAGACTTAAAAAGTTCATCTGTATCTCCGATTGTCACTAGACATATAGCAATACTCAATAAATTCTCGTTTTTAATGAATGAGCTAAACATGTCCTATGACACACATCTGTTCAGAAACTGTCATCTAAAAAGAATTTTTTAAAAACTATATTGCTTGTAAGACCTAAAAATGAATGGAATCTGTTACTAGAATTTTCCATTCCTCTGGAAAGTCTGTTCAAAAGAGAATATAAAATTAATCTGATTTGTGTTGATAAGCCAAATAAAAAATAATAACAGAATTTTTAGAGCTAGAAAGGACCTTAAAATTAATTTAGTCTTTCTCCTCTTATTTTACAAATTAGGAAGCTAAGGCGCAGAAGAGTTAAACAACTTGCCCATTGTCACACAAGTAGTAGGTCAATACATTTTCAACTACATCAATCAGGAAGGAAATATATGTCAATTCCACCTCAAAATAAATTCCATGAGTTACTTAAATTCTTTTGTGGCACTGAAATTGTTCTGTTGAATATTGCTTGAAATAAGAGACCCATTGCAAAGTAGATATCCATTACTCGGAGAATGGCTGAATAAAACTGTGGGATACAAGTGAAACAGAAACTAGAACATTGTTACACTGTAAGGAATGATGAATATGAGGAATTCAGAGAAATATGGGAAGACATATGAACTGAAGAAAGACAAAGCAAGAACTACTTATGGAATAAAATACAAAATGACTACAATAATTGTATTGCAATGTAAAAAAATAAATAAAACAGTACCCAAAACAACATCAAACTTTGGTTCTAAAACCTGATGATGAAGCAAACATTTTTCCTTTCAGCAAAGAAGTGAAAGACTGGGTACAAATTGTCACACATATACTAAGTTTACTTTGTTTGTCTTTTTCTTACTATAAGAAGATTCTTTTGGAGGTCAAAGGTGGAAAAAGACAATGGTGTAAAAAACAAAAAGTACCAATAATTAAACAAAAATATAAAATAAGTGAGCTATATCAGTTAAAGATTAAGAAAATTTTATTTTTTAATTAAATTATTTTACTTAAACTAAAATTTATTTTAAATGATTTCAATTTTAAAATGTTAATATAGATTTTGTAAAGGACATAACTATAATGCTAAGAGCTATAGGACAATGGTATGTTTTTAAAGCCTAAGATGGCATTTCACAAACTGCCTTTTGTAAAACATTGTTGGTTCCTGCATGATATAAATACTAATGCTAGTGATCTGCCCTCATCAAAAATACTATATGTGGCTATTTTTTATTATTAAATTAGGCTTAATTATATTTTCCCTCCAAACAGTATTCCAAACTCTTAGTCTAGTAATTATGGGTTCTATCAACATATTTCAAGCTCCAAAATGTTTAACAGTTAAATTACTTTGAGAAATGCTAACCTAAGATTGTGAGTACAAAAGCTTTAAGAATCTGACAGACTAGAGTATATTGCTGATCAACATTATGCGGTGTCATGATGTCAAGCACCAGAAAGCATAAAGAACGACGGAAATATTAAGAACACTAACATTAAAAAGTGAATGCCTAACAGATATGAGGAAAACATATTAAGTTATGAGGTTGGAGATCCACCCAAATAACATAGCCACAAGTCTATGCCTTTGAATTACCATTTTCTCTCTAAATGCTTACAAAACTCACCAGCTAGTTTGGTGGTTCCTAGACAACTGTCATTGCCATCCTAGCCCGAGCACATTGCAGGATACTTTCTTGATGGATTTAACTGTCTGATAGAAGTTCAGCCCTACCACCATTATATTCATTTCCATCTTTAAACATTGGTGTTGTCACTGAAATTTAAGATAAAAGTAATTTGTTTCAGGCTTTAAATTCTACTCTTTTTGCCTTCCCGGTTGTTTTATCAGCATGTAAGAAGACAAAACCTTACCTAAGAAGATTCTTTTTTAAATGCTTACCTTATCTTAGACTCAATACTAAGTTTTGGTTGCAAGGCAAGGGTTTAAGTGACTTGCCCCGAGTCACACAGCTAGGAAGTATCTGAGACCATATTTGAACCCATGACCTTTCTATCCAATGAGTCACCTAGCTAGAGAACAATTAATTTGCTTTGACAAATTCAACTTTGTGAACTCTCCAGTTTTTAAACTTTGTCTATATAACATTCCTATCTACAAATACATGACTATAAAATTATTCTGGGATAAAGTCACAATCAAAGGTGTGAACTCTATTCTCACTTTGCAATTATACCACTGGAAAACACAGTTTTAGCTGGATTCATAAAACTCATCTTATGGCTGAGTTATCCAATTAGGAAAATAGGCAATTATTAGGGGGATGTGGGGGAGGGGGACTATCATCCTTCAGGACACAATACTTAGCAACTACTATTTCTTCCTCCTCTTCTGAAGGAAGGGTGAGAACAAAAATTTAGGTGAAAGAATTTGTGGTAGAGAATTAATTCATTAAGATACTTTTTAGATGAACATACTCTCTAATATATTTATTTTGCGTAACCTCCTACCCCAAAAAAGTGTCAAAGTTCAAAAATATCTAGAAAAATTGTTATTCTTTTTAAAATTTCTACAGCATTTTTAAGAGTCATAAAGAGCTTTAAATATGAAATCTCTTTTGATTATATAACAATCCGGTGATGTAGGAGGTGCAAATGGTATTGCCATTTTATAGTGGAGGAAATAGGATGAGAAGTTAAGTGACTTTCCAAGGGGCACACAACTAGGAAGCATCTAGGCAAGATCTGAACAGTCCTACTGACTCCCAAGTCCTGCACTCTATGCTTTACAATGCCTACCTGTCTCATTTTTATTCTTAAAATATATAATCTCACTCTATCTAGAACTCAGTTTCCAAAACTCTTCCTATCTTGAACAGTCAAGAAATAGGAAGGGGGGGGGGGGAGGAAAGGAATCTGAGCAGTCATACAATTCATGCCCCCAAATACATACTTTATTCACAGATGTGCTACTCATGCCCTAATGAAAGGTCTTATTTAAATGCAGTTCTAAGCATTATGTTATATCTCTTTCTAGGAAGAACAACAAATTAAAAGGGCATAATGGGCCCAGCAGGCAGGCATAACTAACAAGAAATAAAAGTGAATAGTAAAGAAGTAGACATAAAAATTAGGAAAAAGAATCAAGAATTCAAAAAGGAGCACCTGGGCATTTCTTTTAAGAGTGAGGGAGTGGGTGAGAAAGGAACCTGGGTTCAAATCTGGCCTCCAGACACTTCCTAGATGTGTGTTCCTGGTTAAATAACTTAACCCTGATTGCCTTGCCCTTGCAGCTCTTTGGTCTTAGAATTGATACTAAGACAAAAGGTATGGGTTAAAAGAAAAAAAAGTGAAATAATTACACATCTCAATAAACCTTCTCCCTGAGGGCACCACAGTATTTCAACTGAAAAACCTGAATCACTGAAAAAAGGCTATACCATATTCAGTATTTCCTCCAGAAAGAGACTAGAAAGAATGTAAAATATTTTAGAAATAGTTTCATCATTAATTATTAGAATGTTAAAATTTTTCAGCTATTGAGAAAGACTTTCCCTCAAGGGTTCAAACCATGGTTTACAAAGCACTTTACATATATTAGCACCCTTCTAACCCTGGGCAGCCAGCTCTTCTTTTAGCGTGTGTTCTTAGTAGAATCATCTTAATATGAAGTTCAATTTTAATTTCAGTTCTTTAGGTAGCATTACTTTGTTTTATTTAATATGTGTATGGGTGAATGGAAAAGAAATTACAGTAAAAACTTCAGGATCAATTACTAGTCATATTCTAGGTAGCAGAGTTTTCCAGATAAAGAAGATTATATCTTTAAGCATTATGAAATTTGCATTTTAAGTATTTCATGAAATAAAGGCAACCCCTGACTGGTAGTGGTGACAAGGCTGCCTTCCCCTCTACCTCTCCATGGAATTACCTGGCAACTGACTCACCCTCCTACTCCCAATTCGAAATAACCAGTAAATTAAGAGGCTTAGGAAGTGGCCTCTTGCAAATCTACTAGGGTATTTAGAGCAACGCAGTAGCAAAACTCTGGCATAAGTGGCAATGTTTGTTTTCCCAAGAAAATAATGGTTTCTTTGGATCTGAGTCAAATAAGCTTTTTTGAGTTGACTTGGAAAATTAAATCACTGTTCCACTTTCCACTACTAAGCACATCACTACTTATGTAGGAAAGTATTCTAAACAACTAACTTCCAAATGAATTTTTGATATGTTCCAGACTACCTGTTAATCTCTGCCAATGCTATCTTTTCCAAGAACCAAAATCTATTTCCAGATCTCTTGTGATAGAAATGTACTAGTTTTAGGATAAAACTAAGCTCCAAATTAAGACTTCAATATAACTTGATTCTTGTGCATTTAAAATCACTGATTCATAACTCTATGGTGCTATTGTTGGGTTTTTTTAATTGTTTGTTACATTAAAGTTCCCATGCATCTCTCTCACTCTCTCCCCTCTCCCCATAGTAGAGAAGGTATCATTTGACAAGAAGATATATGTATATATAAAACTGTCTTAACTAGGTTAACATATATTTTTTATAACTATGTTCAAAACTCTGTATTTCTTAGTTCTTTCTCTGGAGGTGTACATAAACAGGTCATTCATCACACTACATTTCTGTTGTTGCATTTAATGTTCTCTTGATTCTGCTTTTTTCACTCTTCCAAATTCCAGGTAGGTCTTTCCATGCTGTGTTTTCTAAATAAACTTACTCATCATTTCTTAAAGCACAGTAGTATTCCATCACAATCATATGCCACAACTCAGTAAGCCATTCCCTAACTGATGTGCATCCCTTCAATTTCCAGTTCTTTGTCACCACAAAGAAAGCTGCTATCAGTATTTTAGAACATGTAGGTTCTTCTCCTTTTTTTATGATCACCTTATAGCAGTGATGGGCAAACTTTTTAAAGTTTCCAAAGGAAAGGAAATGCTCATCTGTCAGTCTGTTTCTAAGGCAACTCTTTCCAAGTTTCATTGTATTGTATCCTACTCGTTGTATTCGTCAGATTAGGAATAATGTCACCTGGCCAGATAGAACATTTCAGGGGGTCACATCTGGCCCCCCAGCCTTAGTTTGCCCATCACTGCCTTGGGAATAAACCTAATAGTGGGATTGCTGGGTCAAAGGATATGTACCATTTTAGAACTCTTTGGGCAAAATTCCAGATTGCTCTCCAAAATGGGATAAACAGTTCACAGTTCTACCAATAGTATATGTGTGCCCATTTTCCCACAGCTCCTCTAACATTTGTCAATTTGTCCTTTTATCATTTTAGCCAATCTGACAGGTATGACACGATCTCTCAAAGGTGTTTTTATTTGCATTGTTCTAATAATAAAGATTTAGAGCATTTTTTCATATGGTTATATGTGGCTCTCATTTCTTCATTCAAAAACTGTTCATATCTTTTGATCATTTGTCAATTATGGAAAGGCTCATATTCTTATAAATTTAACAAAGTTCTCTATTTCTTTTAGATATGAAACCTCGATCTAGAAATTGTCTATAAAGATTTTTAATTGACATAAGCAGAAATGACCTCAATTTTACTATATATATATATAAAACATACACATATATATATACACACATATATACATATATATATTTACTTATTATGCCTTTACCTTCCATTTTAGAATCAATACTAAGTATTGGTTCCAAAGAAGAAGAGTGGTAGGGTCTAGGCCACCTAGCTGCTCCATATCGTACCCTTACCTAGAGTCTAGTCAATACTGTGAATTAGTTCTGCGACAAAAGAGTTGGTAAGGGCTAGGCAATACGCTTGCCCAGGGTCACAAAGCTAGGAAGTGTCTGAAGCCAAATTTGAACCCAGGACCTCCCATCTCTAGGCCTGGTTCTCTATCCACTGAGCCACCAGCTGCTCCAACTCTAAATATTTTAAAAATATAAATTCTTGTTCTTTATTATGGCATTTTATAATAGATCTGGAACATTGCCATCACACTAAAAGGGTATGATTCTTTAAAAATTCATCTCACAGGAGTNCACATATATATATACACACATATATACATATATATATTTACTTATTATGCCTTTACCTTCCATTTTAGAATCAATACTAAGTATTGGTTCCAAAGAAGAAGAGTGGTAGGGTCTAGGCCACCTAGCTGCTCCATATCGTACCCTTACCTAGAGTCTAGTCAATACTGTGAATTAGTTCTGCGACAAAAGAGTTGGTAAGGGCTAGGCAATAGGCTTGCCCAGGGTCACAAAGCTAGGAAGTGTCTGAAGCCAAATTTGAACCCAGGACCTCCCATCTCTAGGCCTGGTTCTCTATCCACTGAGCCACCAGCTGCTCCAACTCTAAATATTTTAAAAATATAAATTCTTGTTCTTTATTATGGCATTTTATAATAGATCTGGAACATTGCCATCACACTAAAAGGGTATGATTCTTTAAAAATTCATCTCACAGGAGTGCTTTTCATAGCTTTCATATTATTCCCTTATTCAAGAACTTATTACGGCTTCCCACTGCCACTAAATCTAGTTCATGTTTCATATAGCTGCATTTAAAAGTCCTCTTTGATATTGCTTCCCTTTACTTATCCAATCAGGTTGACATCACCTCTCCAAGCCTTCTCTCATGCTGTCATCCTCTGACTACCCACTCTCTCTGACTCCTTTCCACCCAGTCACCTTTCCAAGACAATGTGAATTTTCCCCAACTCTATGGAATCTTCCTCGAGTACTTTGAACACAATGATTTCCTCTTCTTAATTTCCTACCAGGTTTGTTGGTAGAACACATTTTACATTAGTAAATGTATTCTCTTAAATTGTTCTCTGTTTCATGTAAGTTAAGCTCATTTCTCCAAGTAGGCTGAAAGTTCCTGGTGGGCAGGGACGAATCGCCTACTTCTCTTGTTTTCTTCCCCAATGGCACTGAGCATATATATGGGTACACAATGACACCCTAATGATAAACTAACTGGAAGTTATTTTCAGATGGTACTCTCATTAGCAAGCCTCTGCTCTAGCCAATAGTCACAATCAAACATTTCATCAATACTGTATGGTTATTATATTTCTGCACTCTCACCAAGTCCAGTTATTTTTCAAGCAGCATTAAAGTGTTTAGAGGTCTTTATAATGAAAGCCTCCTCTACTCCAGGTGCATTTCTGAGGACAATAGCCACAAGACCAGGAGACAGAAGAATCTTTATCATTAAATAAACATCTGAATGACTATTCTGGGCATAGCATTTCACTTCACTCCTCTCTAGCTGGAAACGAGGCATAAAGAGATGAAAAGTGAAATAACCAGATTTGGATAACCATTTAAGATAATACAAGACATGGTACAGAGAAAGAACACAATTAAGTTCCCCCTGAAGATTATAAGTATTTTAAGAAGTCAAACAAAGGAGACAAGTTTGGGCCTGAATAACCAGGAACTGCTTCATGAAGGGAGACCCAATTTGGATCATGAGGGTGAGCAGTTTTTGGAAAGAGAGAACAACAAGGGGAGGGAAATTTAAGAGGGGACTTGGTTTGGAAAGAGGAATGCACTGAACCTACTGGAAAATAAGAATAAAAAATACGCAGGAGTAGAGATCTTATATACAGGCATGGTAAAACTGGAATCCTCAATTCATTCATCAAATAATCAATCACTTAACACCTGCTATGTGCACAGAACCATGTAAGGGTTCAGCTAAGGAAAGATTACTTCCATCCTGGACATGGGATCAGGAAACAAACAAGTATTCATCACCAGATCATAGATCTAGAGTTAGAAGGGATATCCAAGACTATCTATGGAGGAGAAAATAAGCCAAGAGAAGTTAAGTGGTCTTCTCAGTGTTGTACATGTAGTAAATGTCCCAAGTAGAATTTGGAACCAAGTTCTTCTCTGGCTCTAGAGCCAGTGTGTTCTTTCCACTGTAAACAATTGCTTTTTTCTACTTTTCCCAACCTTAGCTAATTAGTTATAAATCCTGGGTTACCAAAAAAAATTACTGTGGTAGATTAAAAAAATAACAAGGCTTGGGAAGCCAATTCTTACTTGTGAATGGAGTCATGTGAAGTTTTTTCCATTTATGATGTAAGAAAACTAAAAAGTAATTTAGCCAGAAACAAGAGATCTAGAGAACTCTTTTTCTTCTGCCTGGGAAAAGGTGTTTTTTTTTTTTTTTTAAATTTTTATTTTTTTAAGATTTGGCCTGGCCCTAGGATTTCATTGTTATGAGAAACTCACTGATGAGGAAACTCCTTCTACCAGTGAAGATTAGAACCTCTCCAGCATATCTAGAGCCATCTAAAGCACTGATTTGCCTGAGACTATATAGCCAGAGGTGTAGCTCAGTGGATAAAGAGCCAAACCTGGAGAGAAGAGGTCCTGGGTTCAAATCTAGCCTCAGACACTTCCTAGCTGTGTGATCCTGGGCAAGTCACTTAACCTCAATTGCTTAACCCTTACCACTCTTCTGCCTTGGAACTGATACCTAGTATTGATTCTAAGACAGAAGGTAAGGATTAAAAAACACACAAAAAAACCAGCAAAGAATAGCCAGTATGCATCAGAAGTGGTACTTGACACTAGGTCTTCCTGGTTCCAAGCCTTACATCACATTTGCCTCCATTTCATCTTAATTTTTCATTCTTAGAGGGGGGGAAAAACCACTAGAACTAAGTAATAATTAGCATTTGCAGGTATTAGTTTAGGGTTAAATTGTGAAAATCCTTGGTCAATAGATTTAGGGCTAGAAAGGACTTTAGAGATCATTTTGTCCAACCTTCTCATTTTTCAACTGAGTATACAGAGGTCCAAGAGGGTAAAATTACTTCTCCAAGGTCACACTGACACTAAACATGGAGCAAGGATTTGAACCTATATCCTCTGATTCTAAAACTAGAACTCTTTCCACTAACCATTCTGTCAACATGGCCCAGAATATGTAAAGAGCTCCAGCAAAGCCTCCTTGGGAAACACATCCCCATTCCCTCATTCCTCCAAATTCCACCAAATGGACATTAATTTGGTCTTTTAAACTTGTCTTCAGCTTAAAAAAATATTCACATACATTTCAGAATATATTTTATGAAAAATTAAATCTATTACCCATTTCAAGCACATAATCAAAGTGTCTTCCTCCCAACACAGAGCTGAGATCAGCTACTTTGAGGAAATTTCAATTTGTTTAGGGAAGGGGAGGAAGATTCAAGGAAGTTAATCATTCTGGAGCACAGGGAACTCTGGAGGGATGTGGGCCTAGGTTGGATATAAAAGTAGAAATATAGATAAAAGATTAACAAGAAGAGAACTCTAAGCAGCTGGGGGAGGAGGAGGGGAGAGGATGTAAAAGGTATTGAGAAAAGGTTGTGGAAAGGGAGAAGGGAGGGCAGGGAAAAGAAACTTCACCTACTTTGTAATTTTGCCTAGGCCCCTGATGGCAACAATTGCCTCAGATGCCACTGAAAATCATCTCCTCTGTCACCTGTCGTAGGCTGCCAATGCCTTGTGTAGAACAACATCCCTGTTTATAGGTGCAACTCGATTTAGGCAAACCCATTATAAGAAAATCTGGATTTTCAAAAAGAAAGAAATTAGGGGGAGGGTGATCATTTTCTTTACAAAAGAATTTGCCATTTAATTCCTCTAAATGCAGAAGGAAAACATGATTTTAAATGATGTGGTTTATAAAAAATTAATTTATATATAACTCTTAAGGAACATATGTATTGCCTAAAGCAAGGTACACTCATATTCACAATCAAAGCGTTACCAAAAATCTAGAGAAGCTATTTAGTCCATATTTTCTCAGTAGAGTGTAAACAAGCCCTGGACTGCTAGTCAAAAGACCAGGTTTAAGTGACTTTGGGCTTATTTTGTCTAGTTTCGGTTTCTTTATCTATCAGTTGAGAGGGCTGGATTAGATTATCTCTATGGTCTCATCCACCTCTATGATGATATTTATTAAATTTGATTCATTGAAAGTAAATAGGTTTAACAAAACATCAAAAAAGAAGTCGCTCCATAAAGGTAAAACACTCATGATTAGGGGAAATGAACCTTTAGAACAAAAATTATATCCGTAATAGAGAAGCCTTATACTGTTTTTAAATTTTAGATGACAATAAACTACAATAGTTACACGGGCATTACATTAGTTATTTAGAAAGAACTAGCTAATGCTTTGCTAATATTACTTCAATGAAAAAACTAAAGGAAAAAGCGGCTTATTTTGACATTAATTTTCCTTGAATAACTATATATATGAGAAAAAACCTGCTACCACCAATACTTGTTTTCAAATAATTAAAAACCACAGTTATTGGAAAACTTTCTAGTTAAATGCTTTAGATAACATTCTCACATTTGGGAAATTCTCAAATAGAAAAAAGAATAAAGATTCTAAAAAAATTTTAAGACCTAACTTGAAGTACCATTATGAACAACCTATTATTTGAGAAATATTTTATATTTATGGGAAAATGAAAGGCAATTTTCTCATGTCAACTGGGTGTCCTTCAAGAAGTAAACAAACTTTTTAGAACTTTAAAACTATATTGAATTAGAAATCACACTTTAAAAATGTTTCAACAGCTGAATGTTACTAGTACTTATTAATAAATAAACTTTATCTGCTTTCTGTTATTTTGTGATTCAAGGCAGTTATTGGTAGCCTGGCAACTAACCAATTGAAATGTCAGCTAAAATTTGTTTGCTGTTAAACCAAAGTTTTTCTCCTTAAAATTATTTTTTTTAACTTAAGAGAAAAGAAATTGGGCCCAAATAGCTGATGTTGATATATATTTATGTCACTAGCACTGCTTAAAGAGTCAAATATTATCTATGTGTATTTATATCCCCCCAAATACCTTTGATATAGTATTTTTGCAAAATAAAACCCTTTTGGGGGAACATTTTCAAAGTTGATAGTCATTCTGTAGGACTAACTCCTCTAGCCTCTTTAGAACATTTTACAGTATTGTGGGCCAGTTCAAGGTGGCTCTGAGAAATCAACAATGTAACAGTAAATACCAAATAATGCTTAGAACTTGTCTAGTCCCCAGTCATAACCCAATTACTATCTTGTAAAGTGGAACCTTATCAGAACTAAACTGTGTTACAAAGAAGTATGAAACTGCAAATGAAATCTTATGGCCCCTTAATTCATTACTAACCAAAGACCAAAGTATCAAGAAAAAAGAAACTGTGTGAAACATGAATGAAAAATGACAGCCAACAAAAGTTAAAAAAAAAAAAAAACTTTAGTTAAAACAAAAAATTTTTAATGTCAAATAAAAAATTATTTGGGGAAAAAAGACAAGTGAATATGAATAAATGATTCAGTGTCATAAAACAGAAACCATTACAATATTTTTACATGTCAAATTGCTTGTCTTGCTTTTTATTAACACAGACCCAGATGGCAGCCTGCCAGGAGTTTGCATAGAATCATTTATTTAATTATTTATGCGGGCCTAGAAAATATACTTAGGTATTTATCTTAGATCTATGTCAAAATGAACACAATGCCTTTGTTAAACCCCAAGTTATGTTTCTATTTGGTGTCTATGCTTCTCTAAAAAATCTTATACATGAACTTTTCTAAAAGCAATTCTGATACTCTGAAGCCTTCTGAAACGAATTAACTGAACTGGCTACTTACTATTATCAGTATACTTATAAACTATGTACAATACTTTAAAAGGTTTACTTTACTTTTAAAAGCATCTGTTGCTCCAGGTGCATGGTTTTTATCTGGATGAAACTTCAAAGCAAGCTTTCTGTAAGCTTTCTTCAAATCCTCATCACTGGCATCTTTTGTGACTCCCAGTACTTCATAGTAATTTTTACACTTGTTTATGCTGTGAATAAGAGAATGTTACATAAAACATTTCAGAAGAAAACTTTATACATTTAATTCATTAGAAAAGTATAAAATAGCTCTTTATTTCTGTTCATTTGCTTACCATATACATTGAGACCTAGATTATAGATTAGATGGCCATATTTCTCAGTTTGTTCTACTGTGTACCAAGATCACACAATATACACCAAATTCTGGTCACTCATTTTGGAAATGTAGTCAGGACAACCGAGCAAGAATAAAACATCCAGTACTAGGGGAATTTTTAAGAGAAACAACTCAAGGCTTATCACATTTGTACATGAAAGATAGCATATACCAAAATGAAATACTAGGGAACAAGAATACAAGTATCCCTTCCATATTGCAGGGGTTAGGGGCCAAAGAAGAAGTTGTCTGAATATGGGGTGTCTATAATACCTTACTGTAAAATCTGAGTTACATATTTGGTCATCAGCAATATGTAAGTCAATATTAATATATTTCTACATTTCTAGCCTTTATGTGCTGCTGGCTCTTGGGTTCTTTTTGTAAACTTACTTTTTACTTATTTTAACTTTAAAAAGAGAAAAATTGGATATATTTATGGTATTAGAAGATAAAATATGTTAATATTATGCAATACTCATGATATATAGACCCACAATATAGCAAAAATGTGATGGGGAAAGTTGTGATGTGGAAGGGATACCTATAATTTGAAAATAGAATAATTATAAGAGGAAAATTTTCAAACCACTTTGCAACTTTTGTTCACTTTAGATTTTGAGCTAAGAATGATCAACATAGCAAAAATTTAAGATTTGACATAAACAGATATATTTATCTTCATATAAGAAACTTGAATCTTCATTTGGCTTAACACCAAGTAGAGGGAGAAGATATGACAGAAAGAAGGAAATTTACTTATGTATGTAAACTTCCATTATAGTTAATTTAGAATGTTTTCCAGATTTGTAATAGCAGATTTTTTTAAAAAGAGGTGGACTGGGGGCAGCTGGGTAGCTCAGTGGATTGAGAGCCAGGCCTAGAGACAGGAGGTCCTAGGTTCAAATCCGGCCTCAGACACTTCCCAGCTGTGTGACCCTGGGCAAGTCACTTGACCCCCATTGCCTACCCTTACCAATCTTCCACCTATAAGTCAATACACAGAAGTTAAGGGTTTAAAATTAAAAAAAAAAAAAAAAAAAAAAAAAGAGGTGGACTGTAACTTTGTGGTGAAAAGTATGTGATGAAAGAACATCCCTAGTACTACCAAGAAAAGAACAAGACAAAGCAAAAACACTGAAAGACCTGGAGGAATCCCCCAAACCTTCTTCATCCCCCAACTAGGTAAATTTTCTATTAAAGCTTTATAAATTGGCAAGAGAGAAAGTGGCACAGAACTGATACAATGTTAGAGAGACTGCTTATACCAAAGATTTAAATGGAATGAAATAAATGGAATCTTCTCCCTGGGAAAGGTGGCAAGAATGGTTAAATAAGAATGAAAAACTTAGGTTAGGTTAGGATATGGTAACAGGACACTCAATAGCCCGAAGTGAATTCAAGTCACTTGGCATGGACAAACACAATTTAAAAAGTTGAAAATCTGATTTCTCAATTGCTATTAATGATCTCTGGAAGAATATGAAAGGCACTAAGGGACTGGAGAAAAAGAAATATAAAATGTTCAAAGAAATGTATGTTCAGAAAGGAAAAATGATGGATGATTCAAATGAAATCAGAAAAGGGTTAAAAGAAGTCCCTTCCTCCCTCTCCCCCCCTTTTTGCAAAATAGGTATTTCCTACCTTTGATCA
Organism: Gracilinanus agilis; assembly: GCF_016433145.1. NCBI lineage: Eukaryota > Metazoa > Chordata > Mammalia > Didelphimorphia > Didelphidae > Gracilinanus > Gracilinanus agilis. The sequence goes on from NC_058135.1 coordinate 45,777,660, forward strand.
TCATTATATCTCTTCAAAAATTACAGATAGGTGGGCAGCAGGATGGTTTAGTGGCCTGAGAGCCAGGCCTAGAGACAGAAAGTCCTGGGTTCAAATTCCAGACACTTCCTAGCTGTGTGACCCTGAGCAAATCACTTAACCCCCCATTTCCTAGCTTTAACCTCTCTTCTGCTTTAGAACAAATACATAGTAGTGATTCTAAGACAAAAGATAAGTGTTAAAAAAAAATACAGATGACTAAGCAATCAATACCACAAATCCTTTTAGGAGGTTCAGTATGTTCAGGAGAAAGACTGTCCTCATAGTAAGAGCAAAGATAGTCCAAATAAAGTGTAGAGGAGAATGTCGAACATGTTGAGTGGATGTTCTATTGAGAATTTATGCAAAGATGTTGTTTAGCTCTTTTAGTCATGTTTGACTCTTCATGATCCCTTTCTAGAGGTTTTCTTGGCAAGGAGACTAGAGTGGTTTGCCATTTTCTTCTCTGGCTCATTTTACAGATGAGGAAATTGAAGCAAACAGAATTAACTGACTTTCCTAGGGTCACAAAATAAGTGTCTGAGGCTGGATTTGAACTTGGGTATTCCTGACTCCATGGCCAACACTCTAACCATTGCCTTTATGAGAAGATAGGGACAAAGAATCACTCAGGGTGAAAAGGCTGTGTTCTACATTTGGGAAAAGAGGGCTGATGACAACAATCCTTTAAATTATTAAAGCACTTCAAACTGTAGATTCAAGAGTCTAATGTAAAATTCCTAGGAAAATCATCAAAGGCTCAGTTTATTAAGTAAGAAGCATCACCTGCATGGTTTCAATAAGTCATACCAATTTGCTTTTCTCACAAGCATATAGCTAAAGCTACATTTGCATTATGATACTTGGAAATGAAACCAAATGATTTCAATTCACCAAACATTTATTAAGTGCAACTAATGCAACTATGTTAAACAGTAATAAAAAAGACAAAAAAAAAAAAGGCCCTTCTCTTGCCTTCAAGGAAGTATATATTTTGCCAGAGGGGAATACATATCCACAAGTAAACATAAATCATAGAAGAAGAAGGTATTGAAAACTGAGAGAAAGGGGGAAGTTCAAAAAGCTAGATATACGAAGTGGCAAGTCAACTAAGCATCAAGGGAAACAAGGATTCTAAGAGGTGGCAATGAGAAAAGAATATATTTCTGTGCTGTGGGGATAGGCTGTGCAAATGTACAGAGACAAGGCCTATAGAACTTTGTGAGGATAGCTTGGCTCGATCAAATAGTCTCAGAGGGAGCATATTATGAAATGCATCTGGAAAGAGAGGTGAGAAACAGACTGTAGAAGATTTCAAGTGCAAGTCTGAAGAGATTATATTTGCCCCTTGAGGCAACAGGGAGCTACTGAAGAATTCTGAGTGAAGAATGCAATTTTTTTAAGTAGCAAAGCATTACAAATACCAAAGAAATATTTTGTCCAGCTAAATTTCCATAAGATCTAAATACTGCATTGTTCATTCTCTGCATAAACCAGGCATTTTCTGGTTTTTAAAGCTTAAAGTGTTAACGAGTTCAGTTTCTGATTTTCAGTTGTTAGGCGAATTTCTTAAATGTATCAGCATAAGAAGTTACTAAATCACATCACAGGGTAATTTTCAATAAAGACTGAAGGTTTTTCCTTTCTGTGGCTTAAACCTCAAAGTAAAGAATGAAATAAATGAATGCCAGTCTTAAAAAGTTAAATGATAATGCTGTCAATGCCAATTTAGAAAAGCACTCAACCTTAGCTTCCAGGTCTACTTTGGTAAATAGTCATCTTTAACTAGTTAGCAAAATATTGGTTAAGTCAACAAAATTAAAACAATCATTTCAGAAAATATTCTTTTGTGTAAGATGGCCATTACATTTGCTAAAGCAGACTTGTGAGGGAGGGGAGAAGAGTTTGCTAGAAAGCACGCAAATTTAAGCTCAAGGAAATGAACCATATAGGCTTTTCCCAACTACTGCTGTAACGTAGTGTTGGATAAATAAATGCAATCATTAAATTGTAGGGTATCTAGTATGATTTCTCTTTCTTCCAATAAGAGCAGCAACCGAGACAATGAGGACTAGTCCAGCTATGAGGAGCAGCATATTGTTTTCATTTAGAAGATCCAAAGCTGTCCCCTTCAGCCTTGAAGGTCTGGCCCCAATCTCTGAATATGCTGCCTAGAAATAAGTATGTGCCTTGAACACTTCCTTCTGTATTAGCTCCTAAGAATTCCCTCCAGTGGCATGTAGCTCCTTCAACGAGCCAATGAAAGCTCCAAAAGTGGACTGTTTAAGCATCATGCAGAGCTGTGTTTAAGAGGATCCCTTCTGAAAAACTGGCCAAAGATAAGATCATTCCCAAACTGAAAACGAGATCCACTGAAAACATTCACATGACCCCATTACTCCATCACTGCTTGAAACAGTTCTCACAAGGTCACCCAAGTCCTCTTCATTGTTGAATCTAAAGGCTTTTCCCAGTATTCTTTCTGGTTGCCCTTCATAGTGCCTGAGACTATGCACTGCCCTTCCTTTTGGAGGCTATCTTCCCTGAGGACCTGAACCTCTGACAATGCTTGGTCAGAGCTCTCTTCCTATATCTTATTGACCCTTCTCAAATTGTCCTATCGCTTCTCTCCCACAATCCCATCCATTCACTGTGGGTGTGCCCCAAGCTCCAGGGTCAGCCTTCTCTCCTCCTTCCCCAGGGATTCATGGGACCACAGGATAATAGATTTGGAGCTAGCAGGGGAAGCTATGGCACACACTTGCCAGGGTTCATCCAGCAAGGTATCCTCCTAGTCCAGTCCAGAGGACTATCGAATGACCTACTTGGCTTCTCAATATTTATCTACCACCTCTACCTAGAGGACTCTCATGCGGCCCAACTTCTTCTGGACTTCAGTGCTTCAACTCTAAATGACTGCTAGATGCTTCCAACCAGAGGCCCCACAGGCCTCTCAACATCAGCATGCCCAAAGCAACATTCCACCCTCCTTCTAACATCCCTGATTCTGTCAAACAACAACTATGATTTTATTCATGCCTCTTTCACTTGCTCTCATTCCACAGGCACAACTGATTGCCAAGTCTTGCTGCTTCTCCTCAACAATAGCTCTTGCATCTATCCTTTCTTCTGGTTTCTATTGCTACACTCTCAGTTCAGGACCTGGCATCATCTCACTTAAATTATTGTATTAATGTCCTGCCTAGTTTCCCTATATCCAATCTCTACTTTCTCTAATCCATTTCCCACACATCTACCAAACAGGTGTTCCTAAAACATTTTTTTATGCATACCATTCATTGCTTAAGAAATTTCCATGAAATCTAGAGCTGAATACAAACTCCTCTCTTGGGCATTTTTAATTATACACTACTATACTTTGGTCAGCCTGACCTTCTTGTTGATCCCCAGGCCTGATGTCACACTTCCCATTTGTGTCTCTGGACAAGTTGTTTTCTGTGCCTCCTCCCCCGTCTCTTGGTTCAAGTGCCATCCCTATTCTCTATCAGTAGTTAACACACAAGCTTCCTACCAGAAAATTAAGCTCCTAGAGAGCAGGGACTATTTCTTTTTTCTGTTTTGCCCACAGAGAGCATATTGTAGTGATCCCCTAAGGACATGCCCAGGATCACATGTCCAGTAAGTGTCAGAGATTGAATCAGAGTCCAGGTCTTTGTGGCTTCAAGGATAGCTCTGAATTCATTACAGTTATGCCTCCTAAACCACTGATCCTGCAGACATCATCAAAAAGGCTAATCAACCCCAGTGGAGAAGGGGCTAGCCACCTGTACTGTATCTATAAGGCCAGCAAGCCCACTTAGATAAAGCAGGGAGACATGTTGAAGGAGAGGGAGGAAGCAGTATGTACCAGGTAAGTCAAAGCACCACCTTGGCCACCAACCTCCAACTACTGACCAAATGCCCCCCAAGAGTCAAATGCCAAAACCCCAAGAGTCCTTAACATTGTTAGATGGTTGAACATATGAATATGTCATAATTTGTGGAAATAACCTGAAAGGAAAGATATGATCATGAACTGGTACTACATGCTAAAACCATGGGACTCTCCCACACAGTGCTGTGTTCTCTCTGCCATTAGAATGCAGGCTCTTCAAATCCTGGTACTGTCTCCATATTTCTCTAAGTGTCCCAATGCTCAGGGCAATGCTTTGCACTTGGGAAGTGATTAATATTGGCTCTTCTATTCATATCTTAACTGTGTCAAGCTGCCTTTCTGCTGGCACACAAAAGAGAATTTGATAAATACCTGCTCTAAGTGACGATCCTATAATCAATAGGACCAAGACAGAGTATCACAGAAACCAATAAATGGGAGAACACAGGAGAGAGTGATCTATTGCATCAAATGCTACAGAGATCAGGGAAGAAAAGAACAGTGGATCAAGCAGTTAAGAAATCACTCAGATTCTGCAGAGAGCACTTTTAGTGTCATGGTGGAATCAGAAACCAGATTTCAAGACTTGAAAAAAAAGAAAAAGGAAGGAGACCCCCCCCAAAAAAGGAGAAAATAGGCAAAATTATCCCTATTTATAGGTAAAAGTTCAAAGGAACTTAAATAAAAGGCTAATAGCTCCAATTAATGGTAAGACAAAAATAAATCTTCCAAAATAATCAATGATTTTATATGGCAATAATAGAAACCAGGAGGAAATGAGATAAAAATATGAAATATAAACAAAAAATTACAAAATCAAAACCACACTGTGAAGGGCTCTAAATACCAAATTAAAAGGTTCAATTTCATACTAGAAACACCAGAGAGTCACTGAAGAGGTGAAGTGGTCTGATCTGTGCTTAATGAGAAGTAGTACAGAAGTTTGGAAAGGGGGGCCAGACTTGAGACAGGGAGAACAGTTAGGGGCCTACTGCACTGAAGAAGGACTGGAGGAGGTGGTGACCCTGAGTATGGAGAGGAAACAGGTGAAAGAGATTTAAAGGAAGAATTGCTAAAGCTGGCCCCTGAGGGAATATATGAGGTGAGACACAGTGAGGAGTCAAGGATTACTCCTAGATTACAGCCTAAGTGACCTAAAGGGTGGTGCTGCCCTTAAAAGACATAGAGAAGAGGAATCCATGTTGAAGAAAAAATTATGAGCTCTGTTTAGGGTGAGCTGAGTTTGAGATAACTATCATTTATTGTTGTTCAGTAGTTTTTTCAGTCACATCTCACCCTACTAGGGATTTTCTTGGCAAATCCATTAGAGAAGTTTGTCATTTCCTTCTCCAGTTCATTTGCCAGATGAGAAACCTAAGGCAAACAGGGTTAAATGATGTGCCCAGGGTCCACAGCTAATAAAAGTGTGAAGCCTCATATGAACTTAAACACATTAGTCTTGACCCAGCACTCTATCCACTGTGCCACCTTGTTGCATGAAGGCTCAGGACAGAGGCTTAAGAGTCCAACCATATGGGGGAAGCTGGGTAGCTCAGTGGATTGAGAGCCAGGCCTAGAGACGGGAGGTCCTAGGTTCAAATCCAGCCTCAGACACTTCCCAGCTGTGTGACCCTGGGCAAGTCACTTGACCCCCATTGCCTTCCCTTACCACTCTTCCACCTATAAGTCAATACACAGAAGTTAAGGGTTTAAAATAAAAAAAAATAAAAAAATAAAAAAAAGAGTCCAACCATAGTTTGAGGACAGAATATGAAGGAAGATCCTTGAGGAGAGCGAAAAGTAGCAATAGATCAAGCAGAAGAACCAAGAAAGAGCCACATCATAAAAATAAACAAAAAAGAAACTATTTAGGGGGATAAGATGGTCAGCAGGGTCAAAGACTGCAAAGAGCAGATGAAAGATAAAGATTGAGAGACAAGGCCAAGATCTAACAATTAAGAGGTCAGTGATAATTTTGGACAGATTTGTTACACACGAATGATGGACAGATACCAGATTGTGTAGGCTTAGAAATGTGGGAAAGGAGAGTAAGCATTTTCTAGGAATTTAGTATAAGCAATAGCGGGATTTGGTGAAGATTTTTTTTAAACAGATGGGTAAACTAAATTTGTAAGCAACAAGGAATAAGCCAGAAGATAAGCTTATTATTATTATTATTATTATTATTATTATTGCCCTTACAAGATCAATTTGAGAGGCAAGACAAGAAGGGATGAGATCAAGGGTTCACAGAGAGCAGCTGGCCTTAGCAAAGAGAAGGATTATCTCTACCTCAGAGCGTGAGGTAATTTGGAAGAGAAAAGGGGGTAGAAGGAAGGGTTAGGAAAATTATGTCAAAGAATTTGAGATTAGTGTAGAGGAAAAGAAGGTGGTTCATGAGGAATAGACAAAATAAGCAAAATTCAAATACAAAATTCAGTAATTTGAAAAATTAAAGAACTACTGAAGAAAAAGTTCCTTATTTGATAAAGTATTGCTATGAAAACCTGAAAGCATTTCAGGAGAAAACAAGTTTGGAAGAGCTTCCTATATCAGAAACAACAAAAAGTTCCAAATGGATACCTGGCAGAAAGAGGAAATGTCATATAATTTATAAACCAGAGAAGAATGGAAGGTGGTTTCTTTCACAACTCTGGTTAAAGGAAAATTCTAAGCCAAAAAAAAAAAAGACGGATAGAAAGGATAAAAAAAAGAAAAAAGAAAAACTGACAATTTTGACTACAGTAAGTTATAAAGGCTGAATAAAATCCATACATCTAGGGAAGGGACAAACAGTTCAGGAGAGAAAGAGAATATTTTTATCAATTATCTAGATCAAAAGCCAATTGTCAACGGATAAAGAAGCAAAGAATATGAACAAACAGTTCTTAAAAGTATTGCAAACTACTAAAACCATAGAATGTTCTAAGTCACTAATAATAAGAAAAAATTTACTTTCTATTCAGAAAATTGGCAAAGATTTAAAAAACTTGAAATATTCAATGTTGTTAGGATGGCAAAAATACAGAAATACTAGCACATTGTTAATGAAGTTATAAACTGGTCTGATCATTCTGGAAAAGCAATTTGGAATTATGTGGACCAAGATGTCATACCCTTTAACCCAAAGTTCCATGCTAGATATATATATATATATATATACCTCAATGAAAAGACTTCCCATAATGAACAAAGGAGATACCCGCTAGTTGGGGAATGTCTAAACAAATTGTGGTATATGAATGTAATAGAGTATTACAGTGCTATAAGAAACAGTGAATATGATGGATCTCTACATCCATCAATGCAGAGAAACATGGGAAGAGTGTATGAATGGATACAACATGAAATAAACAGAATCAGGAAAACATCGACAAGAATTACAATGATACAGAAAGAACTAGAAATGAAACAAAATGCTCTGAAATTATAACCAAGTTTACCCATAAAGAAGAGATATGAGAAGGGGCTACCCTCCCTCCTTTGCAGAGGCTGGGAACTTTGGAGGGCAATGGGAGGAGAATAATAAGAATAATAATCATGCACTTTTAAAAATGTGTTTGTTAGTTTAGCTAAACTTCCCCCCACCCCTTTTTTTATTATTTCTTACAAAGTCCCCTCTGGGGGATACTTCGAGAACTGTAGGTAAGACATTTGGCGGCTAGATGGCGCAGTGGATAGAGTGCTGGGCCTCAAAGCAGGAAGATCTGAGTGCCTGGGAACATAGAACATATACTAGCTGTGTGACCCAGAGCAAGTTAATTAACCTTTGCTGCCTCAGTGTAAAATGGAGGTTGTTGTGAGGATCAAATGAGACTTGTTGTAAAGTGCTTAGCAAGGTGCCTGGCACATAAACAGTGCTATATAAATGCTAATTATAGAACAGCTAGCAGGCTTAGTGGATAGAGAGCCAGCCAGGCCTAGAACCTGGAAGTCCTGGGTTCAAATCCAGCCTCAGACACTACCTTCTGTGTGACCCTGAACAAATCACTTACCCCCCTTTGCTTGGAAAGAATTTCCAAGACAAAAGGTATGGGTTTTAAAAATAAATAAATACAAGTTATAATGATGATGATGAAGATGTAAAAACAAAATATGCCAATAAAAAAATGTTTTGCTTTCAACAAACTAAAAAATACAGATTTCAAGCTATATTCTGGATTTTATTCAAATATACTAATTTTCCTATTTAATATAAAAGTAACAACAATTATGTTATCTTTCAATACTAGAGAATGTATTATTAGTGCTAGATTTGGATCCAGGAGACTTGTGTTTGATTCTAATTCCAAGTACATACTAGCTTTGTAACCATGATGAGACAAGTCTTATAGAGTCCCACTGTTCTTATTTACAAAATATAGAAAATAATTGTACTCTGTAAAACTTTAGTGCTATATAGATATAAACAGAAAATCTTAGCACAAATAAGAAAAAATGTAGAAAAAAAACTCACGTGGATAATGAGCAAGAATTAACTGATTAATTATAATGGCATAGTTAAAGTTTCTCAAAAGTCTTAGTGCAGCTTAAAGATACTTAAAGTTCATTATGTCTTTTTAAAATCTTAAAATAACATTAATTCAAAACCATCTACTAATTTGTACTCAGAATTTGTGAAATGTATAAATGAAGTCAGAAAAATGCTTTCTTATTCCTAGAAAACTCTGATTAACTTCTTTTTTCACTAAATAATTTAATGGATTCAATTTTCATTTGCAATATTAAAAATTTCAAAGAAAAATCTAAATTCATAACTGATCAAATAACACCCCAATCAGCATATCTGAACATGATGGGTAAATATGATGGTATCCTAGTTAAAAGATTTCACTTTAGCCATTTAAGTTATGTTCCTATGTGATGTGTTTTTAACTAGGAAAATAAGGAAACTCTCTTTAGAAGTTTAAAATTTTCATTTCAGATGCATTTCAACTCAAAGGTGATGAAAAGTGCTTCACTTCAGTGAGTTTTCTTATAGCTGTACTGTTCATGATGTATTCCTTATGCAACTAATGGAAAAGTATTGCATTGCTGCTCCCTGAGCAATTGGCTTGCATAATCATGCAACAGTCTGCTAACCAATAGGACAACAATTCTTTCTTCAGAAAAATCCCTTGTGAACATATGAAATGAAAAACAACCACAAAAAACCCATTGCTAAAGTGTTTGTTTATTTTAAGTCTATACAATATAGAGTTTAAAACAAAATCAAGTAAACCCTGGGAATGTCTAATGATATGGGGAAACAAGCAACAGGATCCTGGAAAATCAGGGAATGGGAGCTTATAGGTGAAAGGACCATCACAGGTTCATGGAGGAAATAGCATCTGAGTTTTTCTTTTTAGAAAAGTAGAAATCCAATGCAAAACAAAGAGCAAAAAGGGCATTCACACCATGAGAAAAAGTAGTTTCAAAAGCATGGCAGCCTGAGAAGGGAACAAAAGCAGCCCTGATTGGCTGAACACAGAATATGTAGAAGGAAAATATGAAACGAAGCTAGAAAAGAGAGCAACTGGGTGGCTCAGTGGGTAGCCAGACCTAGAGATGGGAGATCCTGGGTTCGAATTTGACCACAGATACTTCCTGCCTGTGTGATCCTGGGCAAGCCACTGAACTCCCATTACCCAGCCCTTACCACTCTACTGCCTTGGAAAACTAATACACAGTATTGATTCTGAGACAGAAGATAAGGGCTTTAAAAAATAAAAAAGCTAGAAGAGCAGGATGGAAGACATATGGTACAAAGTCTTGAATACCAGGTGAGGGAGTCTGAGTTTTGTGTTCAGGAGGCAAGAAGCAGCCAAAGTGAGCACTGACCTACTGTGAAGGAGATGTTTTTGGCAGTAATTGACATACACTGGGTAGACTAGCACATGGAGACAATGGAAGGAAGCCTGTTGGCAGGACTGGTAAGTGACTAAACATGAAAGAAGATAGAAAAGAAAACATCAGAAAATCCCCTGGACGTGACATATGAGGTCCTCTTCTGGGAGGCAGCCCAAGTTAAGGGAAAAAGATAATGAGCTCTCAATTTATCAGTTATGCTGGTGATGCTGGTGGGACAAACATATGGGCAGAAATCCCTACAGCATTTGGAGATATGAGGATGTGTTCACAAAAGAAGTCAAGAATGGAGATATGAACTTGGAGTCCATATAATCAATCAAGGAACATGGAAACAATAACTATTTGATCAGTATGAGGCCAGTTTTCACATAAGATAAATAGTCTATGAGAACTAGGTAACACAATACGGATAGAGTATCAGGCCTGGAGTCAGAAGAGGATCTGGGTTCAAATCCAGCCACAAAAACTTCCTAGCTGTATGACTCAGGACAAGTCACTTAACCCTGACTGCCTAGTCCTTGCTACTCTTCTGTCTTACAATTAAAACTAAGACAGAAGGGTTAAAAAAAAAAAAAAAGACATGGGAGGTACAATTATGAGAAAACTTCTTATATCAATCTTAGGATCTGACTGCGTTTCTGGTCAACATAACACACCTCTTTGATTAAGGGACTCTAAACAGCAGGTACAGGTGGCTCAGTTTCCCAGCCATGCAAGGATAAGTTCAAACAATGTAATAAAGTTTTCTCTGAGTTCCTACTATTGAATAGTTTTCTCATAGGACAGAATTTGGATTAGACCTATAACTGAAAAGAAAGAGAACTGAGCTAGCTCCAGAACTGAGTCACAACAGAGTCAGCATGGTCCACTCCTTTCCCATGATTAACCCTTTGCTTTTCTAACCTCCTCAATTCCCTCACAGAGAAATGAGGTAGGAAGAAGTGTCAGGCACAAACAACTCCTAAAAGAAAAGGTCCAAGTTTGTGTTGCTACAAAAATGTAACACAACCTATGATCATCCTCCCCCAACAGCTGTGGCTCTGCTACACACACTTCTCCCTCTCTGTTGCTTTCTAAATATTGTACAATCTTTGAACCCTTGTTCTCAGAGGTTTTCCTCGAACAATTGTATGGGTACACCTGACTTTTATTGTTGCATATGAGCTAATTTTTTCAGGGAGGGTCTAGTTCAATGATAGAAGGAATGTCCAGTGAATAAATTCCCTCTATCAATATAACTGTTACATAGACACTAACAGGTTAGGTGATGTGCCTAGAATCAAAGAATATGTGTCACAGGGGCAGCTAGGTAGCTCAGTGGAGAGAGTACCAAGCCTGGAGTTGGGAGATTATGGGTCCAAATCTGGCCTCAAACACTACCTACCTGTGTGATTCTGGGTAAATCACTTAACCTCACTATCTCTTATCACTTTGCTGCCTCACGTGATAATTAGATTAAGTCTACCGTCAACTAGGTGTGCTAGAGTGAATAACGAATCAGAATCAACTGACCACCCCCTTAGTTTTCTAAGAGAAAGCATCTATTGTGATTGGAACCGCAGGCTAGGGGAAGGCACTGGAAGTGACCCCTTTTAAAAAGAGGGAGTAGAGTGAGTGAAATGGCTTCTGGTTTGGTGAAGGGGACCTGAGGGAGCTTTGCTGGTTAATGACCGAGACTGTTCCATGTGGTGAGTTTAAAGACTGAATCTTCCTGAACTTCTATTAAGAAACTTCTTTTTATAGACTCTGTGAATGAAGTTTGCTCCATTCACCTCCGGGCCTCAGGCCCTTTAACCCTCTACCTGGACTAATTAGTGGGATAGATTCTTATTTCCTTACTTCCTCTCTTTCTTCTCATGTAAATAAATTTCCATAAAAGTTAATTTTGATTTGAGATTATTCGTAATTGAGGATTGATAATAGTTCAGTCCTCTGGCGACCATCTTTAATATATTTAACCCATAAAACCACTTTTTCACCCTTACACTCAGAACCCATACTTACTATGGTTAAGATAGAAGATATAGGTTAACAGAAAAAAGAACAACAACAACAAAAAAAAAGAACATGCTTCAGAGATGTGACTTGAACCCCTCTTGAACTTAAAGACTTTCTTCTTAACTCCAAAGTCAACTTACATAATTCATCATATTCCCTTTCACTGGAATTAAAAATAAGTGATATTTACACATAGGTCCCTTGAAGTCTGTAAAATGCTTTCCATACTTTATCTTATTTGAACTTCCTAACAACCCTATAAGTAACAGAGGCAGCCACCACATTCTAATGTTATGTCCATAATTTACTTTTATAAGGAGTATCAATTACAGAGTATACAAGTAAAGAGTTCAGCTTTCTCAATATGTGCACTTTGCTATTTACAAAGAGACTGAAGAATCTTTTAAGGCTAACATTAAACTTTTTAAGTGGTTATCACAACTAAAATATAAAAAACGTTTTCTAGAATCTATACCTGAGGACTCCATCTACTTGATCTTTGGTATAGGCTTTTCCACTTTCACCACCAGCACCATCCTTCATATTATTGGATCTGTTATGATCACCACCACTTGACGGTTTTCGACAATGTGGTCCATTTGCAGCTGTGCTTCCATTTTTCATAATTGCTTCCAGAAGTACTATACAAAGACAAAGAAAATGTACATAGTAATTTCATTAAAGAAATACATACAATATACTTTAAGAAATCTGTAAGCCTAATCAGTTAAGAGATCACTGTTTTCAAATAAAAAGATAGCACAGAACCTCCTTAAACTAAAAGCTTCCCTAGTTTCCAGAAAGAAATTTTATTTATTATTTCATTTAATAGCATTTATTTATAAGTCTTTCAAGGCCTCCCTCCCCTCCCCACATTATAGAAGGCATCATATCAGAGACCAGAAATTTTAAATCAAAGTGTTTAAAAACTACTGGCAATTGGAGATAGAAGGAACTTGTAAAAGCTAGTAAAACATAGCATTTACAATAGAGTATATTTTCCCATAATTTCTACCTTTCTTCAATCTTGAAAATTTTTGTGCTATATTTATTTATTAAGGTCCCAACAGAAACACTTATAATTTCAATCTCCCCCATGGCTATTCCTATTACCTCAGAAATTTATCATTTTTTTTTTACCAATGTTATGTAAATCTTCTGTAGAAACCTACATGTCTCATGTTAGTGAAAATGCAGTAATCACTTGAGGATTGTCCAGGTATCAGGGGGACTACAGATGAAAAAGGATTCAAGACCATGGCTGTTAGGAGACTTAAGTAATGCTAGAACAGGCCTGACAATCCTCATGTCTATAATCAGCAAGAATTCAGCCCCATTCCCATCTCCAAGATAATCCTAGAAACTACTTGGCAACAATGTCCTCTTATCTATGCCCTCCAGCCCTTCAGCTTTTTATGCCTTTGGAGGCTCCTTTCCTTAATTTCATAAATTTCACAATTGCTGCCAATTTAAAATGTTCACCTAACTGTTAACTTTCTAAAAGTAGAGGAGGATTGTTATTAAAACTAATCAAGGGGTCAAAAAAATCAAAACTATCAATAAGCACATGAAAAAGTGTTCTAAATCTCTTATAATTAGAGAAATGCAAATCAAAACAACTGAGGTACCAACTCACACCCAGCAAATTGGCTAAAATGACAGCAAAGAAAGTAATGAATGTTGGAGGGGATGTGGCAAAATTGATACATTAATGCATTGCTGGTGGAGTTGTGAATTGATCCAACCATTCTGGATGGCAATTTGGAACTATGCCCTAAAAGGGCACTAAAAGACTGTCTGCCTTTTGATCCAGCCATACCACTACTAGGTTTATACCCCAAAGAGATAATAAGTAAAAAGACTTGTAGAGATATATTTATAGCTGCCCTCTTTGTGGTGGCAAAAAATTGGAAAATGAGGGAATGTCCTTCAATTAGGGAATAGCTGAACAAATTGTAGTGTCTGTTGGTGATGGAATACTATTGTGCTCAAAGGAATAATAAACTGGAGGAATTCCATGTGAACTGGAACAACCTCCAGGATCTGATGCAGAGTGAAAGGAGCAGAACCAGGAGAACATTGTACACAGAGGCTGATACACTGTGGTACAATGGAACATAATGGACTTCTCTATTAGCAGCAATGCAATGATCCAAGACATTTCTGAGGGACTTATGAGAAAGAAAACTAGCCACATTCAGAGGAAGAATTGTGGGAAGAGAAACACAGAAGAAAAACTGCTTGAACATGGGCTGATGGGGATATTATTAGGGATGTAGACACTAAACACTAAACAATAACTCTAGTCCAACTATCAATAATATGGAATTAGGTCTTGATCAATGATACATGTAAAACCTGGTAGAATTGTGTGTCAGCTACAGGGAGGATGGGGGGCCTGGGGGAGAAAGAAAGAACATGAAACATGTAACTATGGGAAAATAATCAAAATTTAAAAAATAATTTAAAAAAAAGTGAAAGGAGCAAAACCAGGAGAACTATATACACAGAGATGGATATACTGTGGCACAATCAAATTTAATGGACTTCTCTACCAGCAACAATGCAATGATCCAAGACAATTCTGAGGGACTTATGAGAAAGAACATCATCCATATCCAGAGAAGGAACAGTGGAAGTAGAAACACAGAAGAAAAACAATTGTTTGATCACAAGGGTCGATGGGAATACAATTGGGGATGCAGACTCTAAATGATCACTCTGATGCAAATATTAATAAATCAATGATAATATGTATAACCCAGTGGAATTACTCATTGGCTGGGGGAGAAAGAACATGAATCATGTAACCATGGAAAAAATATTCTAAATCAATTAATTAAATAAAATTTTCCCAAGCACTAAATGAATGAATGAATGAATAGGTAGATGAATAAATAAATAAATGAATAAGTAAGTAAAATAATAATAAATAAAACTAATCAAAGGGGCAGCTGAGTGGCTCAGTGGATTGAGAGCCAGGCCTAGAGATGGGAGGTCCTAGGTTCCAATCTGACCTCAGACACTTCCCAGCTGTGTGACCCTGGGCAGGTCACTTAACCTCTATTGCCTAACTCTTACCACTCTCTTCTGCCTTAGAACCAATACACATTGATTCTAAGGTAGAAGGTAAGGGTTTAAAAAAATAACCTAGGGGGCAGCTGGGTAGCTCAGTGGAGTGAGAGTCAGGCCTAGAGACAGGAGGTCCTAGGTTCAAACCTGGCCTCAGCCACTTCCCAGCTGTGTGACCCTGGGCAAGTCACTTGACTCCCATTGCCCACCCTTACCAATCTTCCACCTATGAGACAATACACCGAAGTATACAAGGGTTTAAAAAAAAAATAACCTAATCAAATTACAGTTTTTCAGTACAGTAATGCTACATTTTGGGTAGGTATTCCTTGTCTAGTGAATCTTCCAAATTAAATTTATCATCTCAATATGCATTCACTTTTAATAATTTTAGGGCAAATTTTTAAAAAACACATTATTAATACTCCCTATCATCTTAAGCCTAAAGAACATATCAGATATCACTATGGGAATATATTTTGTGGCAGGCTATTAAGGAACATAAGACTATTACTATTATAACTACATTAAGTGATCCCAGGTTGCTGTTACTTTAAAAAAAAATCTTATCTTTTTAAATTATTTTCTTTAGTACTGTTTAGACAAAACATCAGCTATTCTTTCTAGTTAGATTATCAACCACTAAAAAAGCTCTCCCCTTCTACTCTAACCAGACACTTCTTATTTGTTCTGAGACTTGAAAATCATACAAATTTATTATTATTATTATTGTATATTAAACATATAAATATAGGCTAAGTGATGGCCTCAAAAATCCTCCTATAAGTAAAGGTCATAAGCATTATTTGACTTTATAAAATCTAACTGATGAACAAGTTTCCTCCCCAAAATTTCTTGTTCTTAGTGATAATTTTGAAGTTGCTGAAAAATGATGACAATGATGACCAGCAGAAGCAGCAGCAGCAACAACATAAAAACAACAAGTGATTTGTTATGTCTTTACAATCTACAAACAAAAGTACCTCAAGGGGCAAATGAATTCTTGGTTGCTTAAGGGTTTCCAAAGATGGTATCACATTGAAAAATAAGTATCTTATTAAGTGTTTATGTCACTGGCCTCCAAATTTGACTGTGATCCCCATCAGCAAAAACTCTCTGAGCTTGTACTTATTTATATGTCTATATATA
Organism: Gracilinanus agilis; assembly: GCF_016433145.1. Taxonomy (NCBI): domain Eukaryota; kingdom Metazoa; phylum Chordata; class Mammalia; order Didelphimorphia; family Didelphidae; genus Gracilinanus; species Gracilinanus agilis. The sequence continues at coordinate 45,793,642 of NC_058135.1, forward strand.
CTATTGTATTAATAATTGTACATCCATATATGTGTATAAAGATGAAATAATGTTTGATCTTAGTGCAAAAATTAATCCTCTGGAATTTATTGGCAAGAGGGGGAAATCACTTTGGGAGCTGTGTAGAGAAAGGATAGACAAGGAGAGGAGATACACGAAGCAGGGAGACCAGCTAACAGGCATTAGTGCAGGTGGGTATTCTGGCGGGCCTAAATAAGAGTGGGGGCTATATGAATAGAGAAGGGGATAGATATGCAAGAGCCTGAGAGAAAGAAAGAACAAGAACTGGCAACTTGATGGAATTGTTGAGGTTGCTGAGGGAGAAATAGGTCAAAGAGGAAAGATGAGAAGATTCAAAGATAAAACTGAGCCAGAAGAACATGGGTTACTGGTGGATGACACCCTTGATAGTAATGGAGAAGCATGGCAAATGGCAGGATCGGAGGAGGAAGACATTATGTGCAAGCACTGTAATTGGCTCTGGGGACATATAGACAAAACAAAAATGGAGTCCCTATCCTTACAGAGTTTACATTCTCCTGAGGGGAGCAAACTACATTTAAAATGAAAAGAAGATATACATACTCATTTGAGGGAAGAAAGAACACTATCAGGTAGGGGGAATCCAGAAAAGACTTACCATAGGACATGGCATACAAACAGGAACATAAGAAACAGAGATAAGGAAAGAGTAAATTCTAGGCATGGGGGACAAGCTGTGCAAAAAGTGTAGATGATGAAATACCAAATCAGAGAACTATCCAGTAAGCCTGTTTGAATGGAACATAAGATGCACAGAGATGTCATGTAAGGTAAGCTGATGGGGCCAGACTGTGACAGAATTAATTTTATCTTAAAGCCATTAAAAAGTTTTTAATCAGGTATGTGACATGATGAACCTCTGGCTCTTATGTAACATTATGATTTTGGCAATTGAATGGAAGATGAATTGATGGAAGAGAAGACTGGAAGCTGGAAACCCATTTGTGGGACTAGTACAATAATCCAGAAGGCCTTAATTTTGGCATTGATTATACAGTGCACAGAATTGAACAGCAAGAGAGGTTAAGGAAACAGAATTGCAAAGTGTTGGTAAATGATTAGATATGGAGAGTTAAGGTGAAAGAAAGCCAAGGACATCTCCAAAACTGTAATCAAAAGACTAGAGGAAGGATGGTGATGCCCTCTTTAAGATTTAAATTAATACCCAATAACTTAAAAGCATTATATTTTATAAGATTTATTAATAATTACTTGAAGTAGAAGAAATAAAAGGCCAAAAGTAAAAGCCTGAGTAAAACAAGTTTTCTCAACCACATTAGTGGGAGAAGAGCGAGACAGAGAGAGAGAGTGGGGGTGGGGGTGGGGTGGGGTAGGGTTACAGAAACTTTATCTCCAAAACATAAGAATGTAAGAGAGGGGTGGAGCTACACAAAACTTTATCTCCAAAAACGAGGACCTAAAGTGAGAACAAAAGTGGGATGCTGGGATTTAGAGTCCTGGGGAGCAGATTCTAATTACACACCTCCAAAAAAATAGAGAAATGTGGAGGAGGGATGTGGCTTGAGGGGAAGATAATGAGCTCCATTTTGGACATCTTAGTATAACAACCGTATTTTGGGTGAAATTGTGTACCAGAAAGAACTATCAGGAAACCTGGGTTTCTTGAAATGGTTCATTTGAGACTGCTGGCAAAGTAGCCAAGGTCAGCCAACAGTTATCTAGCATTGGTTTCTGAATCTATAAAATAGGGGGAAGAAAGGGAATAAATGAACTTTTAAGGTTCCTTCTGGTTCCTTGTTCCTAGAACTCATGTTTATCTCATTACAATATCATAAAACTATTACAAATTAAGAGAATCTCTGAAATATAAATTTTTTAAAAATTAAAATATGGTTCTATTACATAAATGAAAGTTAAACATATCAGCTATAATTAATATATACCTTTAAAATATAAATAGGCTCCTGTTTAAAGTAATTTTTATTATTCCTACTATAATCTGTTTTTCTTTCATTTGCTAAGCAAACTTTTTTGCACACAAAGTAAAACAGTAAAGTTTTAAAAAACTGAATGAATCTAAATCCACATTTAGCAAGAGAATAAACAGACAGAAGAGTTCAGCATTGACCCTTTTTTTTTAAAGCTTCCATAGTAATTGTATATTTTAAATTAATTTGATGAATTTTTTAGTGTAAGCCTATACTTTGGGACAGTTAGGTGGTACAGTGGTAGAATGTTAATATCTGCTTTCAGGCAGCTTATGATTCTAGGCAAATCACTTAACCTTGTTTGTCTGTTTCCTTGTCGGTAAAAGGAGCTAGAGAAGAAAAAAAGCAAAAACCTCTTCAGTATCTTTACCAGGAATACCCCAAAGAGGGTCAAGAAGAGTTGGACATGACAACAACAATTTTTAAGATTCATTTTAGAGATGCAGCCCATACTGAGGTGTGATATAGACCAAATAGTACAATGAGCTGTAAACTAGTAAGGTCTGAAAGTTTTACTAGATGAAAACTCTTCAACAACCAGGTATTTCTCATAGAGGTTCAAATAAGGACTTGACACCACAACTCCTTTGGCCTAATACATTATTCCCTGGGGGATTCAAGGATAAATGCAAATGTAATAAAGGGTATTTTGCCATACACTATTTTCTAAAAAGATACTTTATTTTCCCACCTACATGTAATAATTTGAAAATACATTTTCTGAAATTATAAGATCCAAATTGTCTCCCTACTCTTCCCTCCCGAGATACTAATTTGATATGGGTTATACATGTATGATTATGCAAAACATATTTCCATACTAATCACTGTTGTGAGAGAATAGTCCCATAAAACCAAAACCCCCAAATAAAATTATGGCAAACATGTTTTCACTTCTGAGTTCATTCTCTGGAGGTGAACATTAATTCTGTAGCTATATGTAGGTTATCAATTGGGGAATGACTTGTAGTCTTATAAATTTGACTCAGTTCTCTATATTTTTGAGAAATGAGACCTGTGTCAGAGACCCTTGCTATAAATTTCTTTTCCTGTTTTTTGTTTCCCTTTGAAACTTGGCTGCATTGGTTTGTGCAAAACCCACTGAATTTAATGTAGTCAGTTAATCTATTTTACAACTTAGTAACATTTTCTATAAGGGAGAGCGATTACCCAGCACTCTACTCTGTCAAGTAGAAAATGTGGCCCTGATAGATCCTGTCCATAAAAGAGCTCAACCTTTTTAATATGCAAATGCTCAATATATGAAAAATAGTATGCTTTGATTTTAGAATCAACTCCAACAGTTTTTTCTCTGGAGGTGGATAGCATTCTTGTCATAAGTCCATCAGAATTTCACTATACACTTTAAACCCACGGTTTACTTACTGGCTTACTCCTCTGAGTATATAAATATTCCTAGGACAGTTAACCTTCAGTACTTCTCAATGGTCATTTGCTTTAATTAGAGGCCATATTTGAAATCAGGAATTCCCATTTCTAGGACTGGCTCTCTAACCATTGATCCACCTAGGTGGCTGGAAAGTGCTTTACTAACAACACCCTTGGGCCAACCTCTACCCCTGACTTTCCCTTCTGCACAATTTATTTCTAATTCCTATGGCATTTTATATCAATGCTGACACTTATAATATGCTATCTTCAATTATAGCTGTTTGTGAGTCTTATGCGTTTTATTCAGTGGTAAATTCTTTGGGAAACGGCAAACAATACCTCACATTCAACTGCCATTAAATAATGACTAAATAATCATACTGTTATTTTATTCCTTAAGCATGGACTTCTCTAGAATATGATCTCAGGACATCAGAAAGGGGCAGTATGGCATAATAGAAAGTACATTGACCTGTTTCTAACTTCTATTTTCTGCTCTCCCATATATTTTAAAAAATTAATCACTGGGTAAATCACAACTTCTTTCTCTAGTGTTTAAATAGGAAAGCAATGCAGAGGGTTACTTTATAGAATTTAAAAAAAAAATGCCACCACCACTCATTTGGAAGAAAAAGCTACAAATCTCAAGGGAAATAATTTTTAGGTAGAAAGGAAGATGCCCTAACAGTACTATACTAATATATACTACAAAAGCAATTATCAACAACTTTTTGGTACAAGTTTAAAAATTTTTTATTATTGGACGATACTAGACACATAAAATATGTCAATACATCGTAATCATGATTGATAGACCTAGACCAGTGATGGTGAACCTATGGAACAGGTACCAAAGATGGCACTCAGAGCACTCTCTATGGGCACACAGCTGCCTCCCTCCAGAGTTCATTACTAGAAAGGCAGAGGGACTAGGGCGGAGCTGCTCCCCTCCCCCACTCCATCATGACTGACATTTTTTCACATCCTCCCCCGACACCCCAGCAGCCCAACAGGAGCACAAAGTGGGTAAAAGTGGGTGGCTCACAGGTGGCACAGCTGGAGGAGAGCAGAGCACTCAGGCCACTCCTCTCCCCATCTGAGGGCATTTCCCACTTCACCTGCCCCTCCACCCAGCAGTCCAATGGGAGTGCTTTCTCCCTCCCTTGTGTGGGGTAAGGAGTGGGGCCCACCACAGCACTAGGTCTGGGGGGCATGCTTAGGAGTGGAGCCTGGCACTACATTTCTAAAAGGTTCACCATCACTGATCTAGACTCTAACTACTAGGCTAAAAACTTACTATCTTATAAAGATCATTGGGAAAACTGAAAGCAATCTAACAGAAAATAAAGGCTAGACTAACTTTTTTCCCCAATAAACTTCAAAAGTATGCATGATATATATATATAAAAGGCCACAGCATAAATACATTTAAGAACTAAGAAAAGAGATACCATTAATAGCTATGGATAGAACTCTTGACCAAATGAGTTATAGAGGATCCCAGAAGGTAAAATGGACAATTTGGATTGAAGAACTCTGTACAAACAAATAAAACAATGCAGATAAAATTATAAGGGAGATAATTGGTAAATTCTTTCAGTCAATGTGATAAAAATCACATATATGATATATAGAAAACTGATTCTAACATATAAAAATGACAGATATTCCCCAATAGATAAATGGTCAAAGAATATGAAGAACTGGCAGTTCTCAATGGAAGAAATACAAACTGTCAACATGCATATGAAAAATAAAAAGCTCTAAACTATTAAGGCAAAATCAAATTAAAACAAATATCCAACAATAGAGGGGTCATGGCACAGAGATTAAAAGACCAGGGGTTAAGCCTCTGAAGATCTATGAATAGATTTTAGGGGGTCTATGAACTTGTACAAGAAAAAAATCCATTTTTACTTTCACAAACCTCTAACAGAAATTTAGCATTTCCTTCAACTGAGGCAATTAGGTGGCACATTTTGGACAGAACAATGGACTTGGAGTCAGGAAGCTGTAAATTCAAATCCAGTCTGAGACACATACTAGCTGGGAAAGTTCCTTAATCTACGTCTCAGTTTCATCACCTATAATTTGAGGATAATAATAGCACCTACTTCACAGGGTTGATGTGACAATCAAATGACCTCATTTGTAAAGTGCTTTGAAAACCCTGACAAAAACTGCTGGGAAATTTGGAAAACAATATGGGAGAGAATAGGGTCAGATCAACATCTCACACCCTACACCAAGATAAATTCAGAATAGGTGAATGACTTGAATATAAAGAGGGAAACTATAAACATGTTAAGTGAACACAGAATAGTATACTTGTCAGATCTCTGGGAAAGGAAAGATTTTAAAACCAAGCAAGAGTTAGAGAAAATTACAAAATGTAAAATAAATTATTTTGATCATATCAAACTAAAAGGCTTTTGTACAAACAACAATGTAGCCAAAATCAGAAGGGAAACAACAAATTGGGGAAAAATCTTTATAACAAAAAACTCTGAAAGGGGTCTAATTACTCAAATATACAAGGAGTTAAAGCAATTGTATAAAAAATCAAGCCATTCCCCAATTGATAAATGGGCTAGGGACATGAATAGGCAATTCTCAGGTAAAGAAATCAAAAGTATCAATAAGCACATGAGAAAGTGTTCTAAATCTCTAATAATTAGAGAAATGCAAATCAAAACAACTCTGAGATATCACCTCACACCTAGCAGATTGGCTAAAATGAAAGAAGGGGAGAGTAATGAATGCTGGAAGGGATGTGGCAAAACTGGGACATTAATGCATTGCTAGTAGAGTTGTGAACTGATCCAATCATTCTGGCTGGCAATTTGGAACTATGCTCAAAGGGCTATAAAAGATAAACAGACTTGTACGAAAATATTTATAGCTGTGCTTTTTGTGGTGGCAAAGGACTGGAAAATGAGGGTATGTCCTTCAATTGGGGAATGGCTGAACAAACTGTGGTATATGCTGGTGATGGAATACTATTGTGCTCAAAGGAATAATGAACTGGAGGAATTCCATGTGAACTGGAAAGACCTCCAGGAATTGATGCAGAGTGAAAGGAGCAGAGCCAGAAGAACACTGTACACAGAGACCAATACACTGTGGTAAAATAGAATGTAATGGACTTTAGTACCAGCAGCAATGCAATGACACATGACACAGGACACCTCTGAGGGATTTATGGAAAAGAACGCTACCCACATTCAGAGGAAGAACTACAGGAGTGGAAACAGAAGAAAAACAAACTGCTTGAACACATGGGTTGAGGCAGACATGATTGGGGATGTAGACTCGAAACTACCACATCAATGCAACTATCAACAATTTGGAAATAGGTCTTGATCAATGACACATGTTAAAACCTGGGGAAATGTGCATCGGCCAGGGGAGGGGGGAGGGTGAGGGGTGAAGGGGAAAGTAGGAGCATGAATCATGTAACCATGTTAACTTTACTAAAAAATGAATATTAATAAATGTT
>NC_058135.1:45800818-45828813 GCF_016433145.1 Gracilinanus agilis
GGAAATACACATCAGCCATGGGGAGGGGGGGAGAGTTGGGGGGGTTGGGGGGGGGGAAGTAAGAGCATGAATTATGTAGCCATGTTAACTTTTCTAAAAAATAAATATTAATAAATGTTTTAAAAAAAAGTTAGTATAGGTAACCTTAGACTTCATTAGTCTGCCAAAGGGTTCCATGATACCAAAACAGTTAAGAACCTCTGATACAGAAGTGTCTTTCCCCACAAGATAAAAAATAAAGTAGAATCTCTCAAAGACTGCCAGGAGTCAGGTAGACTTCCTACCAGTAGGGGCACTTTGTCCCCTTACCTTCTTTCTTTTAGCTGACTGACTGTTGAAGGAAGAGGGAAGAAAACAAATATTGATTTATTAAGGATCGATTATGTGCCCAGATTATGCTAAAGGCTTTACAATATCATATTTGATCCTCACAATAACCCTGAGTTGGGTGTTATTATCCCCATTTTACAGCATAGGAAAACTAAGGTAAATAGAGGTTATGTACCAGTACCATATTTGAGCTCAGGCTTCTCTGACTCCAGGACCAACATTCTATTCACTAAGCAATTCTATATCCTCCCTGAGATGGAGGTTCATCAGGCCTTACCATCTGTCCTGCCTCTATGCCGGTGATGGCAAACATATGACATGCATAGCCATTTTTGATGACATGTGGCCACATACAGAGAAGTCTGGGGCCACATGCCAAGGATGAAACATTTGCTGTAGTGTAGTATAGACACTCTGTGCACTATAGATGACAATTCTACCTATAGTGATTTACCTATTTTGGTTTATTAAATAGTTACATATTACAATTATACATTTTTGTTATTTAAACTATAAATATCGTGAAAATGTTTTTTTTCCCTCAAAGTAACACACACCACCCAAGTTATGCTCAGTTTTTTGGATAATTTTGACACACCAAGCTCAAAAGGTTGCCTATTACTGCTCTATGCCTTACAGTCCCCCCAGTTAGGTCATCTAATTTACTTATATAACATAAAGATCTCTAGGTTTTACTATCTGTCTTCCCCGCCACTAAAGCCTTATGCCTTCAAGGTCTTTCTACGCACCCTGCAGATGAGCTTTCTTTAAATGTTGTCTACCCAAATAGAGTGAGATCTCATTTAAAACAAGGATGGTGGGGCAGCTGGGTAGCTTAATGGATTGAGAGTCAGGCCTAGAGACGGGAGGTCTTAGGTTCAAATCCAGCCTCAGATACTTCCCAGCTATGTGACCCTGGGCAAGTCACTTGATCCCCATTGCCCACCCTTACCACACTGGCCTTGGAGCCAATACACAGAAGTTAAGGGTTTAAAAAACAAACAAACAAACAACAAAAAAAAACAAGGAAGGTCTCTGCTGTTTCTATTTGGATCTCTGGTACTTAGCAAAGTGCCTGGTGCATAGTAAATGCTTAATAAGTGCTTTTTCATTCATTTATTAATGAGATGGGGCATACCAGAATATCAGTGTTATTTTTTAAAACACACTTAACAAAGGATCAGTAAACCTTAAAAAATTTAAAAGGTTCCACTTTTCAAATTGGGATGAGAAAAGTCATTTGCCATATTTACACAAAGCACCAAAGTCCTCACTTAACATTGGTCTACAATGAGTCATCAGGCAACAGGTGGTGAAAGAAGTGCATTCTTTTAGTAATGTCATACAGTGATTTTAATATTTCAGTCTTATTTTTAAAGATTTATTCACTACATTTTTTTCTATCAATATAAATATTATACACATAAGTTATCCAAAAAGAAGGGAAAAAAATGAGCACCAGTTGATTTTGCTAAGAAAAAAGACCCAGCAAATACGACACATAAAATTTGTCTAAGCGCAACAATGAAAGTGAAGACGACTTTGATTTGTACATCTGAACCATGATAATAGGGTTTTGTCTCAAGACATTCTCTAGATAATTTTAGAATTAGGACCCTTATTTGTTCTGTATCAGAGGAGAGAGTTCACTATAGTGTTGTTTGTTAAGATGTTTTGTTTAAACTAACAAAAGTGTCAAGTCAACAAAACCTTCTTGGAACATGTGAAGACAAAATGTTTTGGAATTAAAAAAAAGTTTTTTTCAAATGAAAATATCTTGAAATAGTAAGGAAATGTGGCAGCTAGATGGCTCAGTGGATAAAGAGCCAAGCCTGGAGATGGGAGGTCATTGGTTCAAATCTGCTCTCATACACTTCCTAGCTGCATGACCCTAGGCAAGTCACTAAATTCCTATTACCTAGGTTTCTGGTCAGGAGGTAAGGGTTGGGAAAAGAAAAAGGGAAAAAGAAAGATATGGCAGGGTAATGCTTTTAAAGTGTTTATTAGAGAAAAAAATAAAAATCAAACAAAATTGCTGTTCAAATTGCTGTCAGCAAAAACATCATGTTAAAAATGGTAAAAAAATAAAAATAAAGAATTTAGTTGGTGTTTGGCCTGAGCTATCTGGAAATTATTAGATTAAAAGACAGTTTATGACCAGTTAGAGCAAAAATGATTTCAGTATGGCTTCTACAGGTACAGTCCATGACAGACTAAGATAATTTCCTTTGTTTACAAGGGTACTAACTAGAATGGCACATAAAGAAAATATGATAGGCCATGTATATTTGATAATTAAATGATTCCCCATAGTTTCTAGGAAAAATACAATCTCACTCCAGTCTGTATCTTTCTAGACATATTACATTACTCCTTTATGCACTCAACCCTGCCAAATCAGTCTACTTGGACTTTTGGAATTCCAAGTTCCCTGCAAGGCTCAACTCAGGTGCCATCTCCTATACCTTTTTGCCTGATTCCATCAATTGCCAATGCTTTCTCTACCCATCCTGAAATGAAATATAACTTATGGAATAAATACAAAAGATTTATTACTGTACATGTTGTAATCCGACCTACCCACCCCCGATCCCTTTATCCAACAGAAGCACTGAGAAAGGGCTTATTGTACTGAATAAACATTTACTAAGTGTCTGTTACTTGCAAGGTTCTGGGGATACAAAGACAAAAATGAAAATGGAGTTTCTGGTCTATAAAAATCTCTAATTCTAGCTATCCTACTGATAGCTCATGTGAATGATCAGACAGTCATTAATGGATTCACAACTTGAAGGGAGGTCTCTAGTGGAATGCCTCAAGAATCTGTCCTCAGTCCTATGCTGTCCAACTTGTTCACTTCACAGGAATAGGAGGGCTCAGGCTATAAAGAAATTCTGTTTCAGGGGACTGCCTGCCTGCTCAATATGAGCAACCAAACAAGTTGACAGAACATCAAGATGAATTCACAGAGATGCACTGCCTAAAATGTTCAGAAGTAAACTATAAGATTGAGAAGCCTAGAGAGTGTACCATCTGGATTCTGCTTAAAGGAACCAAGGTGGCTTAGTTTGGAGAAGATAAGACTTAAGGCGGACTGTCCTTGCTATAATCAAGTATCTGAATGGCCCTTAAGACCAGCTATAACTACCAGACTTACTCTCATTGACCTCTGGGAGATGACTTACAGCAATAAATAAGATAGTTACAAAGAAACAGATTTAAGCTTCAAGTAAAAGCTCCTAAAACTCAGGGCAAAATGAGACTTGGTATAGCATGGGCTTTTTTTAAGAATTTGTGATTGTGGTTGTTATAGTATATTCCCTCTCCAAAATAAGCCAAATCACAGATCCTTGATCTACCATATAACTGAAAAAGCTTAGAAATATCATTAATTCTAAATGTGAGATCCTTATCCAATGATCATCAAGTCAGAATGTTACTGGGAGAACTGAACCATAACAATACTCATATTATTCTCCCTAGAAGTGAAACCAAATGGAAAGATATTTCTTCTTTACCTTGCAGTATTTATGAGTAACATAAGCAAAAAAAACACCTATAGAGAAAGGTCACTTATATGTCAAACATTTATTTTGGTTTTTTGTTTTGAATATTTTCCCATAGTTATATGTTTCATGTTCTTTCCCTCTCTCCCAAGCCTCCCCACCCCGCTGTAGCTGATGCACAATTCCACTGGGTTTTACATGTATTAAAACCCAATTCCATATTATTGATAGTTGGACTAGAGTTATCGTTTAGTGTCTACATCCCCAATAATATCCCTTGTGTTCAAGCAGTTGTTTTTCCTCTGTGTTTCTCCTCCCACAGTTCTTCCTCCAAATATGGCTAGTTTTCTTTCTCGTTAAGTCCCTCAGCCTTGCTCTGGAATCTTGCATTGCTGCTAATAGAGAAGTCTGTTATGCCAAATATTTAAATGGTAAACGAGGCAAAGAAATTCTACCTAAAAACATAAGATCTTTCAAACTTAGTTTTCTATAACTTAATACTCTGACTAATGAAAAGATTAACAATAACATTTTAAATGTGGTTTATAATTAAGAAATGAAATGCATAAAAAGTTTGTAGATTATAAAGAAATCTCTTGATACATAAGTACAAAGTTAAATAGCAATAAATGGAAAAGACTACATCTTGAGAGACAAGAAACAATTGTTAATTGATATAAGAATCATTTCTGAATCAGCTGTCTATGCAGTTGGACCAGACATCAAATTTATATCAAATCCTAGATAAAGAGATGAGAAGACACAGAATATAATGACAAAAGTTTCAACTTGACATCTCAAATAAGCTACTGATGCTGAAAAATGGAAAATAAAAAGAAAATAAACCAGAGATTAATCAGCTTAAAGCAATTATACCAAAAGGAAAAAGCCCTCCCCTCAAAAAGTTCAAAAACCACACCTGATAGACAATTTTTTTCACAGGTGGTGAATTCAAATACAAAGTTAAATTTTAATTTTTCATAACTAGATCATAAGTAATGTAGGTAGCATAAAATAGTACTATCATTTATAAAAAGGAAAAGAGACAGAAAAATAAGTTAGTAAAGACTATGGCCTGAAACCAAGGTTAACAATTTAAAGATGATACTGAAAAGAGACAAAAAACAAACATATTTCAGGATTTGCATGATTACTTTTTTCAGCAACAATAGTAGAACACCTCAATTCAAAATATGCTAAATAATGAAGTGGAAAGAGTACTAAAATCAAAAGAGGAAAAGGAGCTAGAAATCTTTATGGTAGCAAAAAATTGAAAACAAAGTTGGTACTCATTGTCAGGTATATTTGGCTGAAAAAGTTGTGACATCAGTGGTTAATTAAAAAATTTTGTACCATAAGAAACAAAGAATATTAGAGGAGGGGAGAATCCTTACTGCTCTTCTATCTTGAACCACCAATATATACACAGTATTGCTTCTAAGACAGAAAGGGTATGTATGTTTGTATGTATGTATGTATATATAAATGGACTACCTGAAAGCCATTTTGATTATTTTGATAGCTACAGAAAAAGCTTTTGACAAAATAGAATACCCATTCCTTTTAAAAACAATAAAGAGTATAGGAATAAATGGAACTTTCCTTAAAATGATAAATACAGTGGGACCTCGTTTTACATGAACTCAACACATGCAAATTCAGGTATACACAATTGGCAATTGAAAAAATAAAAATAGAAAAATACTTTAAAATTTTTAGTTAATCTCTAAATCTGTGTCAAGGTAAATCTGTGTAAGGTAAAGTACTGCAACAGTTTGCCCAGTCACACTCACTTTCATTCCCATTAGTATAAGTTAAATACATTGTTTTGCATCAAACATTAGCTGTCACCCATCTGACTTTTTTTGGAAATTATTTGTAACTTAAGTCTTGTCCAAGTTAGGGAAGAGCTTCTTTCTGCTTGACTAATGCATTTTGTTATTAATAATGCCTCCAAAGTACAAAAATAGTGACTCTGGTATCTGTGATAAACCTAAGAAAAGTTGTACTTAGGTATGTTTGTATAGGAAATACTTATTGAATAATGGGGTTCATTATGATATATAATTCAATTTTATGCAGACATATTGGTCTCTTAAACAAGGTTCTACTGTAGTATCTATCTAAAAGGATCAGCAAGCATTATCTGTAATGGAAACAAACTAGAAGCCTTTCCAATAGGATCAGGGGTGAAGCAAGGATTTCAATTACCACCATTATTCAATATTGTACTAGAAATGCAAGTTATAGCAACAAAAGAAAAAAGTTGAATAAATTAGTAAAAGCAATGAGAAAACTAACTAACACTTTGCTGATGATATGATGGTGTCGGCGTGGAATCCAGAAGCCCCCAAACTTGTAGCCTAGAAAGATTTGATGAACCACAGTTTACTCTGCTCAAAGGTGAAAGCCTTGGGTTTGACCTTGTGGCATGATGATTCTTCCCTGAGGGAAGTCCAACTTCACTTGTCTCAGACTAACAAAAGACTTTATTTTGAGCTTGAGTAGGGATGGTCATTCCCATCAGGGTCAAAACCAAGCCAAGAGACTCTTCTTGTCTCCAGAAGCCTCTCCCAGTGCATCACACCCTCCTTCGGAGGATGGAACTCTGGGACCTTCAAAGACTGATCCGCTGCCTATTGTGCTAAAGAGTTGTGACTCTCTGAGTAAATTACTTAACTCCCATCACCTAATACTTACTGTTTTTCTGCCTTGGAACCAATATACAGTATTGATTCTAAGACAGAAAGTAAGGATTTAGAAAAAAAAAATTATGTTCTAAGTAAATTTCCTAAAGTATTACATGAATTTGGAATGGGCGGCTCATCTAGGAATTCGCTCCAGAGATTATTTATACACACATAAAGATTTATATAAAAGATAGTAATTATATATAAATTACATATAAAAGCTCTAATTTTATATATTTGTATAATCTCCTTATATGCATTAATTTGAAAGTGACATTGTAACAGTAATATAATAAATTCTTATTGAATCTCCTGTGGCATAAGATCAAAATGGGTACATGATTTAGACATAAAGGGTGATATAATCAAACTATGGAAGCATGGAATATTTTATCTGTCAGATCTATAGATATGGGAAAGAATTTATGACCCAAAACAAATGTAGCAAAGATTGGAAGGGAAGAAAAACTGGGGAAAAAAAATTACAGCAAGTTTCTCTGAAAAGGCCTCTCAAATACATAAAGAACTAAGTCAAATTTAGAATAATATAAGTCATTCCCTAATTGATAAATGAGCAAAGGATATGAACAGATAGTTTTCAGAAGAAGAAATCAAAGCTATTTGTGAACATATTAAAAATGGTCTAAATAAATTGGATAGAAAAAAAATAAAATAACTCTGAGGTACCACCTCACACCTGTCAGACTGGCTAATGACAGAAAAGGAAAATGACAAAAGTCAGAGGGGATGTGGAAAAATAGGGACACTACTGTACTACTGAAGACTTGTCTGGTGAAAAATTTAGAACTATGTCAAAGAGCTCTACATCACTATTTGATCTGTAGCCCAAATAGATCAAAGGAAAAGGACCTTCACATACAAAAATATTTCTAGCAGTTCTTTTTAAATGGTGGCAAAGAATTAGAAATGGAGGCGATGCCTATCAACCAGGGAATGGCTGAACAAGTTGTGGAATATAATTGTGATAGAATACTATGGTTCTATAAGAAATAATGAGCAGCAAGGGGCAGCTGGGTGGCTCAGTAGATTGAGAGCCAAGCCTAGAGATGGGAGGTCCTAGGTTCAAATTTGACTTCAGACACATCCCAGCTGTATTACCCTGGGCAAGTCACTTGACCCCCATTGCCCACCCTTACCACTCTTCCACCAAGGAACCAATACACAGTATTGACTCCAAGATGGAAGGTAAGGATTTTAATAAAAGAAAAAAAGAAAAAGAAATAATGAACAGGACGCTTTCAGAAGAAAAAAAAAGCCTAAGAAGATTTACATGAACTGATGCAAAATGAAATAAGAAGGGCAAAGTGAAAGAAGATGCAAAATGAAATAAGATGAATTGTGCAACTTGGCTAACCTGATAAAACAATGATCTAAGACAATTCCAAAGGATTCATGATGAAAAATGCTACTCACGTCCAGAGAAAGAAGTAATGGAATCTGAATGCATATTGAAACATACTTTTTAATTTTTCCTTATTAGTTTTGGGACATGGGGTCTGAGTTTTCTTTAGAAACCTGGCTAATGTGGAAATATTTCACATGACTGTACAAGTATGATCTAGATTAAATTGCTTACTTTTTCAGGGGTTGGAGGGCAGAAAAAAAGAGATAAAATATGGAATTCAACATAAAAGAATGCAAAATTTGTTTACATGTAACTGAGGAAAAAAAACTAAATAGAAAAAAACAACTTGTCAATTTGATGTGCAGTGAGGTCACCAGAGGGCTAGCTTAAAGCCAGAAAGACCCAAGTTCAAGACAGGGATGCACACAGTCTGTCCCCCCCCCCCACCCCCCCAGGTCAGAGTTCCTTACTAGAAAGGCAGAGAGACTTGGACAGAGCTGCTCTCTTCCCACTCTTCACTATGCCTGACACTTTTTCACAATGCCCTCTCCTCTGCCCAGTAGCCCATTGGGAGTACTTTCTCCCTCCTCTGTCACTCTGTGAGAGTGAGTGGGTGCCCAGCACTCAGTGGGGGAGCAGGGCACAGCACAAGGTCTCTGAGGGCAGAGCATGACACGCAGTCTTTAAAAGATTCGCCATCACTACTCTAGAACTACCATTATACATTCCAAAGAAGGTGGGTTGGAAGTTCCCTATATGAATAAAATCACAAGTTCAGTCCCTATCTCTATCCCTTTATATGAAAAGTTTGGGACAGGTACTAGAGACAAACAATGAATTGGGCCTAAAACTAAATAGATGAAAGAAGTTAAACTGGAATAATCTGAGAAGCAATTCCAATGTGGAATTTTAAAAGAACTAAAGGAAAATCTCCCTGTACTGGGTATAACCTCTATGAAGTATTTATGGACAAAGATATGCATAGGCTACAATTTATATCACTGGAGGAAATCTCTATGTTGATTAGATCAGGGATTCATCAAATTGCTGATATAGAAATAGTCTCTATTAAGTTCAATTATTTTTTGCTTCTCAATTAAGAGATAAATATGGTTGTCCCTCTGGTTTAAATGCCTGACTTTATTTGCTGTGATCTATCCCTTGGATCAACTGAGATAATGTTTTACAAAGTTTTGTTTTACCTTAAAAAAAAAAAGGCTGTAGGTACACTCATATATACATGTGTGCACATATATATGTGTGTGTGTGTGTATGTATAAGTAGGTGTGTATGTATAAGTATGTGTGTATATATACACATACACACAAACAAATATGAGTTTTACTATCATTTTTTAGTTTATTGAACAATTAGTCCCTTTATAGTATTATTAGGAACTAATAATAGTAAGGTACTTTAATAGAATAAGATATCTTGACAATGAAGGGCTAACCCATGAACTTTGAGGAGCCACACTTCATAATCCTATGGCATCACTAATGTGTGCTGCTACCACCAAAGGTGAAGATAGCAATAGATCCATAACTTCTTGACCTATAGGATTCTTATCAATGTCCTCCAGTCATACAGGGTGTTTACTCAATAAGGCTTGAACTTAATAGATATGTTAAAATTATACGGATACCGCTAGGTATATACTCAAAGAAGATCATTCATTGACCAAAAGGCCACCAAAATAGGTAGCAAAAAACTGGAAACAAAGCAGATGCCCATCAAATGAGGAAAAGATAACTAAATTATGCAAATTATGTGTAGTACATGATTAACACAGAGATTCATTAAATAAGTAGTGCCAGAAAAAAAACAATATACCCAATGACAACAATGGAAATGGAAAAAAACATCACCACAAAATAATCAAAGATGAATGTGGTAAAATTTTGTTTTTTCTTCTTTAAAAAAAAACAAACCTTTGTTACAAAAGAAGGTTGTTGGAGAAGAGCAGGAAGGTGGAATTTAAGAAAAAACCTAGGCAATATTAAAAAAATCAATTAAAATTCAGTTTTGAAAAACTGCATGGATAAGATTGGGGCACAAATGCTACATGAACTTCATTTCTGATTATACATGCCTCTAATAATATCCTTTATAAGCACTCCATGATTTTCAGTCATACAGCATTACTAAAAGACTATAGAGGGCAGCTGGGTAGCTCAGTGGAGTGAGAGTCAGGCCTAGAGACAGGAGGTCCTAGGTTCAAATCTGACCTCAGACACTTCCCAGCTGTGTGACCCTGGGCAAGTCACTTGACCCCCATTGCCCACCCTTACCAATCAATCTTCCACCTATGAGACAATACACCGAAGTACAAGAGTTTAAAAAAAAAAAAAAAAGACTATAGATGTGGAAAACACATCTCAGATAGGGAAGCTGGGATCATTAAAAGCACTGCATAATTTCATAATGGAATCAGTCTGTTCTCTTTATCCCACTCAATGAGTCCAAAGTAACAGGGAGCCACAAGAATTTACTAAGCAGGTAAGTGCCTAGGCAAGGCCAGAGTTGTACTCTAAGAAACTCACTTTGACAATTGAATATATAGAATGCATGTGAGTGAGGAGAGACTTCAGGCAAGAACAACAATAATGTGTCCATTGTAATAGTTAAGGATAAGGGTGAATAGAACCTTTGAAATTTGTATCTTGCCTCCTTCCCACAGATAAAATACTAAATTAGTGTGTTGATATTCTAGATACAGCAATACCAAGTCTAGAATTAGGAAAACAATGACAACATTTGATTGCAAAACTTAATTCACAGTAAGCATAAAGTGAGCACATGCAAAGAAGAAAAATGTGAGAAAAAGATGAAAGAGGGAAATATAGAAATATAGAAGCATTACCCATTTAGGGTTGTTTTTGGCATACACAATCTGCAAAGTCCTACCTCTCAAATACATGATAATGTAACCCTGAGCAAGTCACTAAATTTCTCAGTGCCTTAAGGACCTATAATTCTTCAAAATTATAAACTGCAAAGCGGCAGCTAGGTAGCTCAGTGGATTGGTAAGCAGGCATGGAGATGGGAGGTGGTAGGTTCAAATCTGACCTCAAACACCTCCTAACTATGACCCTTCACAAGTCATTTAACTCCAACTGTCTAGCCCTTACCTCTCTTCTGCCTTCTGTATACTTCACTATGAATTCCAAACACTGATAAAATAATATCACATTCTTCTTCCTCTTCCTCACTCTCTTGCCCCATATCCCTCTCACACGCCCCCCTTATCAAAATAAAATTGTCCAATAATACTGGTGGTGGCCCAGGACCCAGAAAACAGTTTGTGAAATATTTCTAAACAATTCCTCTGAGCAAGACAAAGTTTGGGTTAAATGATGGAAAGACTGTTATGTGTTATCTATCAAAACATTACCTAATGCCATTTTTTTACCCCAAGCTTTTCTGGAAAATCTTAGGGTTCCTTGAGGTACTATCTAAGACAACATCTGTATGGCACAGATATTTTAGTAGTCTGCTCTACAATTTTCAAGTCACATCTTATAAGTGAGGCTAGAAGCCATAACTTCAAAGTCTAATAAGCTTTCTAAATTATGGCTTATCTGCCATTACCTTTGAATCCTAAGGACCCTGGGTTTGACTATCTGACCTGCAACTGATCTTCCAACAGTATTGTTCCCTCCATGCTTTTTTGCACATAATAATCTTTTAATAAATGTTTTTGATTCATTCATGGAGCAAATTAGCAAAAAGTTATCCAAAAACAGAAAAAGCAAGATTCAAAGAAGAAAGTCTACACAAACAAGAATACAGTCTAAAACAAATGGTGTTAATTATCCTAAAGAATTAGTTTAATATATTTGCTATTTATCACAAAAGAAAGTATATGTAATGTTATCCCATTTCATCAAGTTATAATTATGGAGTCTAATGCAAAAAAGTTCACTAAATAGTATGGAAAGAAGGAAGAGTTAAAGCAAATTAGAGGGTCTGTTTAAACTCCCCATCAAAATGGCTGCTTACTGACTGGGGAATGATTAGCAAACTAGTATTTAATGGAATATTATTATAGCAAGAGAAATGGTAATATGGAGTATAGCAGTATTCAGTCTTAATAGTTTAAAACTGCACTAAGTCTTTTGGGACACTGAGCATAAAGAATTCAGGGGTGGCAGTGAGGTGGCTCAGTGGACTGAGAGCCAAGCCTGCAAATGAGAGGGCTTAGATTCAAATCTGGCCTCAAGACACTTCTTAGCTGTGTGACCTCTGAACAAGTCACTTAACCCTCTTTGCCTGATGGTGAACCTATGACATGTGTGTCTGCTGACACACGTAGTCATTTTTGATGACATGTGGCCACATGCAGCCGCATACAGAGAAGTATGGGGCCACATGCCAAGGATGAAACATTTGCTATAGTGTAGAACTTCTGAGTTTAAGGGGAAAAAATAAGCTAGTAGGTTGTGAGGAATAAAAATATTTTTTGAAACTATAATAGTTAGAAATTTAATATATACTCTTAATAGTTTCTCCTGCCCCCATAAAAGTAATTTATAATTTTATATTTAATTATATTTATTATTATAATTATGTGCCTTTCTTGGCTCCTATCTTTGCTTATCTTTTTTTTTTATTTCTGTTGTCTAGAATATTTGTAGATATAACAATTAGACTGAGTCTGGTTTTATTTGGAGGAATGTATCAAATAACTTTTTGCCTGAACAGCCATCATTTTTTGTTAATGGTTAGGTTCAGATCTGCAGCTGAAGTAACTTTGGGTTGCATCCAAGTTCCTTTTGCTCTTTAGAAGGCATTCTATTCTCTCCTACGGTTATGGTGGATCCAGAATAGTTTTGTGTTATTTGGATTTCCTCTCCTTTATATTTTAAGGCCTTTCTCCTACTCGTTTACAGAATTTGTTGTCACAGAAATTAATAAATTTAGTTACGATATGTGTTGAAGTTTGCAGCATAATTTTTTTTCTGAGAGTGATCAATAGATTCTTTTATTATTTTGTTTTGTGTTGAAGTCCAAGTTTTCTTTACTTATGGCGGTCAGATTTTTTGGCTTGTGTTCTCCTGGGAAATATATAATCCTTAAGTTGTCTAGAGATCCTGTTTTCCAGATCAATGTTTGGCTTTAACTGAAGTTATGTTTTCTCTTAACATTATAGCTTTTTGAGATAATAAGGAAAAAGACTTGTACAAAAATATTTATAGCCACACTCTTTGTGGTGGCAAAAAATTGGAAAATTAGAGAATGTCCTTCGATTGGGGAATGGCTAAACAAATTGTGGTATCTGTTGGTGATGGAATACTATTGTGCTCAAAGGAATAAAGAACTGGAGGAATTCCATGTGAACTGGAACAACCTCCAGGAACTGATACAGAGTTAAAGGAGCAGATCCAGGAGAACATTGTACACAGAGACTGATACGCTGTGGTACAATGGAACATAACGGACTCTCTACTAGCAGCAATGCAAGGATCCAGAGCAAGAAAACTAGCCACATTCAGAGGAAGAACTGTGGGAATAGAAACACAGAAGAAAAATAACTGCTAGAACAAAAGGGCTGATGAGGATATTATTGGGAATGTAGACACTAAATGATAACTCTAGTCCAATATTCCAATAATATGGAATTAGGTCTTGATCAATGATACATGTAAAACCCAGTGGAACTGTGCATTGGGGCTAAGGGAGGCTAGGGGGGTTTAGGGAAGAGGGAAAGAACATGAAATATGTAACTATGGGAAAACATTCAAAATAAAAATTTTAAATAAAATTTAAAAAATTTTTTAAATCAAAAACAATTATAGCTTTTTGCTTCTCTTTCTTCCACCTATCCATTTCTTGACTTGTTTTCCCTTTTGTTTTTTTAGTAATGTTTGCTACTATGAAGTCAAAGTTTTCTATTCTGTCCGTTATTTCTACCATGCAGGCCATGAACTATGCTTTTACAAATCTTATTTCTCTCTTAAACCAAGAATACCCTGCTTTGGACCCAAGCTCTCCTGAGAATTCACAGGATTTTCAGGCTCCTCAAATGATGATTTACTTTCCTTCATCTTGCAGAGGAAATTCATAGTTGTCAGGATCTGTTTAGATGGTTTAGATGTCAATATAATATCTTTCCTGTAGATTTATCTGCTTTTTTCTAAAAGAAACTGTTTTCTTCTTCCTGAGATCTTTGGTAATTTTTTCTTTTTTTCCTTATGTTCCCATGTTACTCATCGTCTGTCTTCCTCCCTCTTTGGTGGCAGTTTATCTATGGAAGGCTGGACAGTCCCCAATGTGTCGGGCTCATGAATTCACACAGATACCGACATCCTGCCCCAGTCTGCTTTGCTTTTCACTTGTCTACCTAAGTAGTATGGCAGTATAGAGCACTGCCATGTTACTGTTCCAACCAGGGCAAGCTTCTGCCCTCTGGTTCTCCAAGAACCAGGGAAGAAAATAGTTCTGAGTTCTGTTCCAAGCCCATACATCTATAGTTGCCTTCAAGGCTCATCTCCAGCACCCCTTTCTATGTGAAAGTGTTCCTGATCCCCTCAGAATCTAGTGCTCCCCTTGACTCCACCCACCCCAAAGAGTTACCTTCTATTTTGTATATATTTATATACATATCTGCTGTCTTTCCTGACAGAATGTAAGCTCCTGGAGGTCAGGGCCCATTTCATTCTTTTGTTTTGTAGTTCCAGTGTAAGCACCCTGTAGGTCCTTTAATGTTTACAACGGAGAGATTCTAAAATAAGTAAATGTGAATTGCTCAACATTATTATAGCAGAGAGATAAGTTAATTAGTGAAAGAAGAGGGCAACTCATGTGATAAGAAAAGGGAGAAAAGAATGACAGCCTATCTACCATACTGGTACCTAGAGGAAAGCCCCCAGTATGTTAGATGGAGCAATAAATAAGTTTTTATGGAAGGTCTTGGGAAAGAGTTGCAGAATATAAGGCAAGAAGCTACTTAGAAGGAGGCCTTACTGAAATATAAAGGAGAATCAATATGTGAAAATGTCTAAAAATGATCAAGTCCATTGTTGGTACGACAGTATACAGATTCAAACAGTATACAATAAGCATCACAGAACTTTTACCATGTGATTCCATAATTCTATTGTTGATTATCTCAAAAAATAAAAATAAAAAAGGAATCCTCTCTATACAAAAATATGCATAGCTATCCTTTCAGTAATCAACTGAAAATGAACTACATATCCAACAATTAAGAGAATACCTGAATAAATTATGTCATATTAATATGATAGAATACTCTAGGGCTATAAAAAATAACTATGATTAGGGGGCAGCTGAGTAGCTCAGTGGATTGAGAGCCAGGCCTAGAGATGGGAGGTCCTAGGTTCAAATCTGGCCTCAGACACTTCCCAGCCATGTGACCTTGGGCAAGTCACTTGACCCCCATTGCCTAGCCCTTACCACTCTTCTGCCTTGGAGCCAATACACAGTATTGACTCCAAGACGGAATGTAACGGTTTAAAAAAAAAATAACTATGAGGCATACAAGAAAATACAAAAAGACCTCCATGAGCTAATACAGAACATAATCAGCAGACTGGTATCAACACTGAGTACAATGATATTTAAAAAAGAAAAAAAAAAAAAGCACAGCATGGCCAAGTACCACTTCAGACAGATCTAGAAGGTCAAGGTACAAAAACAAGTATCTTACTTGTTTCTTTCTTGTTTCCTAACCCTTTTGGTTCTGTTGTGTTAAAAGACTAAGGGATGGGGGCAGCTGGGTAGCTCAGTGGTTTGAGAGCCAGCCCTAGAGATAGGAGGTCCTAGGTTCAAATCTGGCCTCAGACACTTCCCAGCTGTGTGACTCTGGGCAAGTCACTTGACCCCCATTGCCTACCCTTACCACTTTTCTGCCTTGGAGCCAATACAAAGTATTGACTCCAAGACGGAAGGTAAGGGTTTAAAAAAAAAAAAAAAAGACTAAGGGAGCTGGGTAAGATTTTGGCCTCTTGTTTTTGTTCCATGTTACTAAGGTAATTGTTTTTTTGGCAATATCTGTAACTTCACTGGTACAGGGGCACCCAGTGAGGAAACTACCTCACTAACAATGGTCAGCAACTGTTTGAATCTTAACAGTCTCAGTGGCTGGAGACTAAGATTCTAAGTGACTCCTCTAGGGCATACAACCCATGATATTGGCAGACACTGAAGCCCAGGGCTTTCTAACTCCATTCTGTCACAGTGACTCTCAAAATTACTTTAATAAATAATTTTAAAATAATCTGAGTTGGAAAAAAGAATTTAGCACCTATTCAAAAGGCAAATACAAATACAAAGTGTTAACAATCAGGAAAGATAAATGACTATAAATCATAAGGAGATAGAGCCTCGTGAACCTATGGTAGGCATGCCAAAGACAGCACCCAGAGACCTCTGGGTGGCCACTGGGCTATCTGCAGAGTTGCTTCCTTCCCCCTCTTTACCTCATTTCCCCACCCCTTACACTTACTCCCTCCCCCCTGAGTAGAGCACTCAGGCCATCCTCCTCCCTTTCTCCTGTCCCTGGGACTAGGGGCTGGGGGGTGGAGGTCTAGTCTCCTCTTCCAAAACTGGCACGGGCCCCACCCTGCTAAAAGATCTCCACTTTCTCCCTTCCTTCCCTGTCAGCCCCCAGTCTCGGTGTGGGGTGACCCCACCTCCCAAAGGCTAACTGCACTCCCTCTGCCCCATGCTCCCACCCCCACGTGGGTAGCACCTCAATAGGCGGTCAGGCTGGATGGAGGGGCAGGTCCTGTGGCTGCAAGAGGGGTCTTCCTGGGCATCGGCCAGTTAGGAGCTGGCCCTGCCTTCAAACACAGAGTGGCGAGCGCTGGGTCTCTGAGCCACCTACCCTCTATCCTTGACACACCTTCCTGGCCCATTGAAGCCGGTACCAGCCCCAGCCCCCTCGATGGGCCAGCCCCCGGGGGGTGGCTGGGTACAGGGGCGGGTCCCCATGGCTACAGGAGGCGACTTGCCCAGGCTCCAGCTGGCTGGGAGCCTGGCCCCGCCCCCTCCAACGCATGGGGGCGGGGCACAGCACACAGTGGGGGGGCGGGGCAAGGTCACAAAGTCTGGGGGTAGGTAGAGGCACAGTAAGGGGTCCCTAAAGTTCGTTATCACTGAGATAAAGATTAAAATTCTAGAAACAAAGCTTTTTCTATGTAGTGTGATCATTGAATAATTTAATTATGCAATCCAGGCCTTATAAGAGGTGCTAAATTTCCCTTGTTTTAATAATACTGTTAATCTAGTGGCAAACCAGAGTTTTTCTCCACCTTAACTAGAAGAAGAGTAATTCTATTATTTTATCTAAAAGAAGAGGAAGAATTGGTAAAATACTAGAAAATATAGTAGTCTTTCCCCTCCCCCACCTTCCCACAATTAAATACTATATAACATAGGAAAAAGCAATATGAATCAACTTCTGAGAAATCTCAACTACACTAGCTTAATGGTATGATTAAAGGAGCCAATTTCCCAAGACAAAAATTCTCGTCCTGCCTATGAGTTCTTTTTTTTCTTTCTTTCTTTTAAACCTTTACTTTCTGTTTTGGAATCAATACTGAATACGGGCTTCCAAAGCAGAAGAGTAAGACCAGCTAGGCAAGTGGAGTCAAGGGACTTGCCCAGGGTCACACAGCTAGGAAGTTTCTATGATCAAATCTGAACCCAGGACCTGTCTCCAGGCCCCGCTCTCTAACCACTGAACCACCTAACTGCTCTAACTATGAATTCTAAATCCTAATAGAGACTTTTCAGTGTTAACTTTATAAACTCCAACTAGGAAATGATAGGTACACACCAAAATTAATTTTATATCTGGTTCCTGAAATATACCATCTAACTTCTTGTATGTATTCATGTTTGTCTTTCAAATACTGTTCTGCTTAAGTTAACCCACTTTTACTGAATTCACAGCAAGGCAAAAACAGAGATGCAGAAGAATGTCTATTTAATATTAAAAATTTGATATGGATAATTATTAGTTTACATCTACACATGATTTCATATAGAAACCATTTTCAGGTGTATTTACAACCAACACATGAAGTTGGTAGTGCAATATTACATGTCCTCACTTTATTGATGAAGCAATATACTGAGATGTGTGACATACTCATGGTTATACAAACTAATAAGTGGCAGAAATCAGAACTTGAATTCAAGTCTTTTAATAATTCATTTTCCTCTTCATTTCCCACAGACACACTACTTTCCTTTGACTTCTCCATAATGATATCAGAAACTTTCTCTCTCAGCTCTGGTCATTGTCTCTGGCTGTCCCCAAAGCCTTGACTAATGGCCTCCCTGGCTTCCTTTAAATCCCAACTAAAATTCCACCTTCTACAGGAAGCTTTCCCCATTCCCTGTTAATTCCAGTACCTCCCCTCTCTTTAATTATTTCTTATCTATTCTGTATATTGTTCATTTTGAATATATGTTTGGATGTTGTCTCCCTCATTAGACTGTAATGCCCTCCTTGAGATCAGGGACTGTCTTTTGCCTCTTTCTGCATACCAAGCCTGGAACACACTGGGTACTAAATAAATGTTGACTGATTTGACTGATCATGCCCCCAGGGGCCTTATCATAGGAAAATTGCATCACCTGCAGGATCAAATCAGCCCAGGTACTCAAACTTCATCACCTATGCCCTGAAAGACTGGCACTGCGCTCCTGTCCAAGCTCAAGCCAGTCATTTCTTCATTTCCCACATAAGTTACACTCTGAGTCTTTGCTAGGTACCTTTTTGTCCATTCTCACTGTCTGAGAGCAAGTATTATCTTTCTTTTCCGTATTTGTATCCCCAGCACTCAGCACAGTGCCTGGCACACAATATGCACTGAATAAATGTTTTTATTACTCTTTTAATAATCTGATGTTGCCTCTAGGAAAGTGGACTAAAACTAAAATCTAGGAGTAGTCACTCACCATCCCCAAATCCTAAAATTAAAATTCAAACTGGCAATTACTTACTATTGCTTCTGAACAAGTACAATGAGCCAAAATATATTGGTGGATGAAGACAAGTCAAAGCCTATTTCATTTTTCTTAAAATGTAGTTCCAAAACTTGGAACAAAGAAATTTTTTTTGTGTTGTATTGAAATTGGTCACAACTAACAGTAATAAGGGATTTTAGAAGTCATATAATCTCACCTCCACCTGAGGCACAAAACAACTCCAAGTAGTCAGTCAGCAGCCATTCCCTTTAGAACAGTGATGTGAAACTCACTACTTTTAGAAGCATCAAACTCCATTTTCAAATAGCTATTGATAGGTATTTGTATCTCATACTTTAAAGTTTACAAAACACTATATAGATATAATATATACATATTATACATAAATATTTTTTTTTCTCATTTGATCCTCACAACAACCCTGTGGGGTTAAGTGCTATTATTATTCCTATTTTGCAGATGAGAGATGACTTTCCCTGTGTCACACAACTAGTAAATTTCTAAAGGATTCCAAAGCAGGTTGTCCCAAGAGGAAGTCCAGCAGCAGCCACTATATTTTCTAGCTGCTAAATTTAATTAATGAAAACAGAGGAAAACAAGAGGCCGGCGGCCAACTAATGTTACAATACCTTACTGTTGGAAGAAAAACAAACAAAAATCTAGTTATATTAGTTGTCCAACCTACCTTTGGCTAGCAGAACTTTAGCAATAGCAAACTACCTGCCAAATGTCTCTGAAATTGATTGAAGGCAACAACAGAATTACCATCTTATATTTGGTCATTGGAAACAAAGAAGTAATGGAAAATAAATTATTTGTTAAGAACAGAGGGATGGAATGCTAGGTTTAGAAGAGCTGAGCTCAAATTCAGCCTCAGTACTTCCTAGATGTGTGACTCTGGGGAAGTCACTTTACTTCTATTGACCTTAGTTTACTTATCTGTAAAATGTTGATTTTAATCTCAGATTAAAATCTGTGACCATTAAAGGAAATATTTGTCAAATGTTCCTGGCACAGCTCCTAATATAGAGCAGGAACTTAATAGATGCTTGTTCCATTCCCTCCCACAACCCAACCTTATTTTAGAAAAGAAAAAAAACATTCTAATAACAAATTTAACAGGTATTGTTGTGTTTTTTTTTTTTGGTCAAAGACTAACAAAGATGGGTCACCCTCACCTTTCTTACAGACAACTCATCTCCACTGACAAAGATCCCAAAACTCTGCCTTCTTCCTCCTACCTATTTAAAAAAAGTCTGATACATTTTTTTAAATCAGTTTTTCCCCAGAAATACTCAGTACCCATATCCCTCAACTGAACCCTGCTGTGTATCAGCAAATAGCAGTTAAGCAAAAGCAACATGTAAAACAACTGCCATTGTATGTAACCATCTGCTCCCCTTAACCTCCTTCTGCCAAGTGTTTCATCATTTGTTCTCTGAAGTCAAAACTGGTAATTACAAGGACTACTACACTGCCATAGTCATAATTTCCCTGTTTCTATGTTCTGTACTTTGCATCAGTTCATAAAATTTTGCCATGCTTCCCTGAATTCTTCATAGTGTGTAATATATTATATCTGTATACCAAAATTTGTTCAGCCATCTCCCCATTCGAGGGGCAACTACTTTGTTTCCTTTTTTGCTACCACAAGAAGCACTTCTACAAATATTTTATTATATATGAGATCCTTCTACTTTTGACATTCTTAGGGCATATGCCCACTAGCCCCACCCACTTGGAAAGAGGAAGAGAGGATGCAGATACAGGGAAAGAAGGAAGAACAGGGAAAAGGGAGAAGTCCTGGGCCTACAGTTAAGAATTTAAGATTCCTAGCTTTAAAGGATTTGGGGGATATATGCAAGATTTTATAGGTTCTGCTTTCTTTACTTTTTAGTACCAACAGTAAAGCATTTATTTAATGGAGAAACTTTTGATAGCATTTCTGCAGGAAAGAACTATAAAGATTAGGTTGAATCTGTGGTACTAAGTGATTACAGGTTGCTCTCAGGCCTTATGCAAGTCAGATTTGAATGTGATAAAAAAAAAATCTTATTCTTCATTCAGATGAATATGGATGAGTACCACTTAGTAAAAACTTTCTCTCTAGAATAATATATAGTATTTTTATGATCCAATACTGAAAAAATAACAATTCATACCTCATCTCACAAGGATTCTTTCTTTTTCAATACTCATTAGGTATTTTCCAAGAATGCTTCTGTACTATCCTGATTCAGCAGTTATTAAATCCTACTGGGCAAATGATAGTATAGTGGACAATCCTGAAATCAGGATAACCTAGAATCAAACCCTCCTTCTGACTCATGTTATGTGATCATGGGCAAATTACTCCCCTTCTCAGTGCCCACCAGCCCTAGGTACTTGTCTGAAACTATGAGTTAACAGATCTATTCGTGGATATGGGTTAGTTAGAGGGAATTTCCAAACTGACAAGCCCTTAGACCAGGGGTCGGCAACCTTTTTGGCCGTGAGAGCCATAAATGCCACATTTTTTAAAATGTAATTTCGTAAGAGCCATACAGTGCTCACAGTGCCGCTACTGTAACAGCGCATGAAAAAAAATTGACTTTATGGCTCCTGCAGAAAGAGCCATACATTGCCGACCCCTGCCTTAGACCAATGAAATCACACGTCAGGAAGAGCAAAACAAAAACAACAATCAATGTCAGCAAGGAACCAGAAATATAATAATCAAAATAAAAACACAGGGCAGACCAGGTAGCTCAGTGGATAGAAAGACAGGCATGGAGACAGAAGGTCTTTAGTTCAAATCAGGCTTCAGACAGACACTTCCTAGTTTTGTGACCATGGGCAAGTCTTTGAACAGTGCCTAACCTTTATTGTTCTTCTGTCTTGGAACCAATACTTAGTATTGATTCTAAAACAGAAGGTAAAAATTAAAAAGCAAACAAAACAACACACATTCTATTTTGGAAATCTAATTTAATGGGGACTAGGTACACAGTAGAGAAGTGGGCAGGAGAACCCTGTGATACAACTA
This sequence comes from Gracilinanus agilis, assembly GCF_016433145.1. NCBI lineage: Eukaryota > Metazoa > Chordata > Mammalia > Didelphimorphia > Didelphidae > Gracilinanus > Gracilinanus agilis. The sequence continues at coordinate 45,822,701 of NC_058135.1, forward strand.
AAAATTAGAGAATTACAAAGAAAATATTGAAGTAAATATTAGGAAATTTGAGGAGAGGGAGACATTTCTTCAGCTGAAGAGAAAAGGCTTTGTGGAGGAATCTGAGTTGGGACTTGAAGGGGCCTTAGACAGATATGAGGTGAGTAGGGGTAGGAAAGAAGATAGGAGGTCCATTTCAGGCATGGGAAACACATGGAGACAAATTATCCAGCAAATACGATGTTGACTTCACCTGGGATTTATGAAAACTAAGGGTTCTTTGAAAAGAATTTCAATCAAACTAGTAAGCAACACTGGAAAATATATCAGACGTAGGCATTATGGTATCTGGAGGAAAAAAATAATTTGAGATATTATAAATTTTCTAATACTAAGTCCAACTTCCAAAAGAGGTTATGTAGCAGAAGGACTGGAAATGAAGGTGAGGTCAAAAGATCCAGAGCAGGAAGCAACTTCAGAGGCCATCTTGTCCAACACCTTCAACTTGATGATTAAGAGATTCAAAGTTTACATTATGTAGGAAGTTCCAGAGGCAGACTTTGAACAGAGGTCCTCTAACTCCAGAGGCAATGTTTCTTCTGTAGCATGATGCCTCTTAAGAGACAACTGAAGGATATGCTGGGTTTGGGAGGGGAAAAAGCCAGAGGCTGAATTTGAAAAGAAATTTGGGAAAACTGATAGGAAAAATAATGAAAGAGTCCAACTCATGAATAAGGAGAAGAAAGAAGGAATCAATTTAAAGGAAGAAAAGGATTAAGAAGGCCCTGAGAAGAACTTGAAGAGAAACTAGTTGCAAAGGCAAGATCCTTAAGAAAAAGTAACTGAAAGTAGAAGGTAAGTTAAGGTTGAGAATGGAGTGAGAAAGGAAAGGAAGTTGGATGTGGATCTCAAGTTGTTAATAAGTTATAAAAGAGTGTGAAGATACAGGGAATAAAAATACAAAGGGTTGATAAAAGAGCAGTCAGAATGGAGAACAAATATAATATTATAGTCTTATTTCTGCCAAGGCCACATTAACAAATGTTAAGCTTATGAAACAAATTTCCATTCAAAAATAATTTAAGTCAAACAAGGTTTGATGTTTTAAATTAAATCATTATCTCTCTAGAACCTGGAGTCCATGAACTTATTTTTTAAGTATTTTAATAATTTAATTTCAATATAATTGGTTTCCTTTGTAATCTTATGTATTTTATTTTATGCATTTGAAACCTAATTCTGAGAAGGGACCTATAGGCCTCACCAGTCTAACAAAGGGATCCATGACACAAAAAAGGTTAAGAATCCCTACTCTAGAATGTCTCAAGGATTCTAGCTATCCATGATCTATTGTAAGAGTCCTTTGAGTTCTAAAATTCCATAATGGTAGTAAATGTAGTTTTTAAGAACATTCTTAATTTGGACAAGGGTCAGTACTAATTAAATTAATGCCAGGATGCTGGATTAATTTAATTAGAAATGTGAACAGGGTTCTTAAAGATTTAGGGTAGTGAGTGGATAAGGAGAATTCAAGTCCTGACTTTGAAACATGCTGGTCATGTGATCTGGCAATTCACTAAACTTTTCAGTGGACCTAGGCAACTCCCTAAAGACCTTTTGTTGCAAGGAAAGTGCTTACATGTATTAAAGAAGTTCTTCAACAGATAAGTGCTATCTATATAAACAAATCACAAATAGGAGAAAAAAAAAAGGTTAAGCATTATAACCTTTTAGAACCGAAAGGGACCTGGGATCAGAAATTTTCCCGGTTCTTATGTCTCTATTGGATCACTTGTCTCCAAAGGGGCTACTAATCCTGGCTGTTTGGGTCTGGCTGTGTGACTCTGGGCAAGTCAATCAAATGAGAAGCTGAGGTTCTAGGTTCCTTCTCACTTTAACTCTGTGATACTGAGAGCATTAGGGGAATGTGATCAAACAATTCAAGGGTAAAAAGATGGGCTACACCCTGATGTCCAACACAAGTACACCTATCCCTCACCAGGACAGTCCAATACATTCCCCCACTTTCACCTTCTACCCATATGGTACACTTTCCACACATATCCCCCTCCCTCAGGGCACAAATAAGCTAACTAGCCCCCAACACATATATCAACACTTGGACAGGTGCTACTAAGAAAATCCCTAACATATCCACCAAGAAAAAAAAATTGCTGATAGAAGTATATGATCAAGAAAGTTTGGATAGTTTAGCTATTACCTAAGGTCCCTATCAACTGTTTAGTCCTAATGATTTCCATTGTAATCTTTCTGCATTTACACCATGTAGCATAGTGCCTTCCACAATAGCAGAAATAAGTAGAGGGGCCAGACATGTAATTTCATTGACAAAGGCAGCTCCCAGATAAATAAACCCCTCTTACTGATGCAAATCATCCATCACCTTTTTTCTCAGTCTTGAAGAGTTGCCTTTGGCACTAAGGGGTTAAGTAACTTGCCCAAAGACAAATAGCCAGTGTGTATTAAGGGCAAGAGTAGAACCCAGGTCTTCCCAGTACATAGGTGAACTGACATTTGCACTATAGCACACTGTCCTCTAATAATAGATATTTAATAACATAAACGGTTGTTTTGCAAAGGGTTCAAGAGGCTGCATGGGTAAAGGAAATTCTCATTTCAATAAACAAATTGGAAATTTCTCTGCTCCCCAATTTTTATTAAAACAGTTTTAATCAGTTGGTCTTCCTTAATTACTCTCCTTAACTACCTCTCTCCTCCTTGCCTGTTATGCTCATCATTCATATTGAATGATCAGCCACTGCTTTGTGACAACTCAGTGGGTTATTTTGAATCAATAAATAAGTATTTAAGTACCAAAGGTACTGTGAAAGCACTGAAGATAAAAAGACAAAAAAATGAAAGTTACTGTTCTCAAGAACTTAGATCCTAACAGCAGAGGCATGCAGATTTCTTTACATAGATACATACAAGTTTAGACACAAGGTAACTGTAGAGGGAGCAACACTAGCAGGTAGCAGAGGACCAGGAAAGGCCTACTGCAAGCAAGTGGTTCTTGGGGCTGAGTCTTGAAGGAAATTCAGGATTCTATGAGGCAGAGGTGAGGAGAAAATGTTTCAATTATGGGGGGGGAGGGGGACCACCAGCACAAAGACAAAGATGAGGGACAACAAGTAAACCAGTAATTTGGGCCTTCAAGTGTGTATAAGGGAGTAAATGCTAAGAATGCTAGGACAAGAAGGGATCAGGTAGTAAACATCTTTGAAAGCCACAGGGGTTATTTGACCCCAGACTGTCTAGAACCACTGGAGTTTGCTGAATAGGGAGTGACATGACCAGATGTATTTGAAGAAAACTACTTTGGTATCTGTGTGGAGAGATGATAGCCCAAACTAGAGATGACGGGAGCCTGAACCAAAGAGGTGGTTGTGAGTGAAAAGTACAAATGTTAAGAGATGTAAATAAGAAATAAGGCTAACTAACTCCTTGAATACAACAGGAATCTTTACTTGGTGCTATGCTGTTTTAACATGTCAATCAATGGTATACAGAAAGGTATTGATGGCTGGTTGTTAAATAGGAACACTCTCACAAAGTCAGTAGAACAGCTGGGACCTTGACAACTTTAGACTGACTCTAATCTGATGAAATATGACAGGGAAAATATAAAGGCTTCCTGAGGCAGCACAACAAAGAGGATAAAAGTTCTGGGGTTGAGACCCACCACCAACATGTACTGGCTACATAACTTGCCACTTAAGCTCTAGATGTTTCAAATTACTCCCAAAATCTTCCAACTAAATCACCCAAAAGTCAGATCTGCTGGGGGTGTACTTATAGGTTTCTTCTGCAATCACAGGCCCTTCTCATAAAGATAGTTTTATAGGGGAGTTCAAAAGGTACAACACTTATATGAGAAGGCACAATTAGACAACAGTTTGAAGGGGGAAAAAACCACCTGGGTTTTCTGGTGAACTGTAAATTTGATATGACTTAATAGTGTGCTATGACAGCCCAGAAGAACAATGTATTCTTTGGCTGTATTGAGCCTCCAAGAATACAGTGGAGACAATCCCACTGTGAAATATCTTGGTACTGTTCAGTTCTATACACCATATCTTAGGAAGGGCATTGATAGGATAACCAAGAAAATGTCCAGATGAAAACAACTAACTAATCAAGGTACAGGTATTCTTAAAGAGATTATTCAACAGATGCTGTGCTAAGTGCTGGTAAACAGCCTTGAAGGAAATGGAAAGATTTTGCCTGTAGAAGAAAAGTCTTAGGAGAGACACTGGACCTGAGTTGGAATCCCAGGCCAATCGCTTGGGCAAAACCCCCTCCTTTTTAGGCCTCATTTTTCTCATTCCTAGGAAAGGGTTGGACTACATGACTTCCACTTATCTCTTTTAGCTCTATGACATGACTATTCTCATTTCAAAATATGAAAGAGGAATAAGTTTTTTGGCTCCACAGAGATCTAAAAATAATAGGTCAGAGTTGCAGGGGTCAATTTACCTAAAAGTGGAACTCATGATTTCAGAAGGTAGTGGACACCCCCTCACAGGAAGCCTTTAAGCAAAGGTTGAATGGTCACTTGTCCATGGTGATGTAAAAGTTAACTAGATGGCCTCCTCCAACTATAATATATGAGTCTATAATGGTCATTTTCATTTGTTTATATTTTCTTTCCCTAACTAGAATTTAGGCAGGGATAATTGTCTAGATTTTCTCCTATTCCCTCCCAGCCCCTTACAAAAGAGACCTTTAAGAAATATTTGCTGATTAATCTAAGTTTTTCAAACCTTGTAACTTAATTAGCTCCTTGGGGCTAAGTGCCCTCAGCTATGAAATTAAGGGGTTTGGGTTAGAAGATTTCTCAATAATAATATGACTGTAAGTAGCTAAAGTTAAAATAAGATAAACTTTCCTAACCCTCCTGATATAGAATATTAACTTGCAATTAAATAGCCATAATTATACCCCAATCAACCAAATGGTGAGAAAGCAAAGGGCATTAATATAGTAGAACTTATTTAACTAGTCCTGATAATCCTTTCTATTCTTAAAGTTTCCTGTGTCTTGTTAAACAGCATTACACTTTTGAGGCCTACCCAGAGAGTGATACAAACAAGTAGCATCATTTCTGTGACTGGATTATACAAAGAAATAACTATTTATGCTCTGGGGTTTAGAAAAAACCATCTAGCCATCAGACAATCTAACCTGGGTTCTCCCTGCCACCACCCAAGTATTTTACCAATCCGAATCCGACCCTTCCTCACTCCAGCCAAACTGGCAACTATTTCTGGATTCTTGCCTCCCGGGGAGAAGGACTGCCTTCCTTTCCTCCCTCCTTCCCCATGGTACAGAGATTGTTTGCTCTGGGAAGGGCTCTTTCCCCCCAGGAGGCGATGGGCTCAAGCCCAGTGGAGAATTCCCCAGGGCTCCTCCATGTTCTCTCGCTTCACCGGGGACCTCCCGGGGCATCTCTGCCCTCAACAGTAATCTATATGCCGGGAAGCAGGAGGAGACCGCCATGCCCAGGAACCTCAGGAATCCGATGAGGCCCGGCTCACTTCGAACCCGACCCTGGGTCATTCTGGCTGAGCTCGGAGAGGGGTGGGGGTGTTGGAGGCCCCAGTGGGGGTGTGTCGGACCCGGACCGGGTCGGGCCTCCCTTCTGTCTCCCTCCGGGACTGGTGGCGAAGCCCGGCAGATTCACTCACCTCGGGCCGTGGGGGACGGGTAGAGCTTCTCCGCCTTGTGCAGGAAGCGCAGGGCCCGGTCGCGATTGCCGGCCTCCAACGCTTCCCTGGCGATCTCGATGCATTTCTCCGCCTCGTCCCGGTTCCCCTCCATGGCTCGCTCCTTCTTCCGTTTCCTCCGGCAGCGCAGCGAAAAGGGGGCGGAAGCCAGAGCGGCGGAGGCGGAGGCGGGAGGGCGGGCCGGCAGGAGGGGGCGGGCCGGGGCGGAGCGCCCACGGAGGTGGGGAAGAGGAGGCCGGGTCGGGCCGGGCGGGGGAGGGGCTGCAGCGGGCTGGGCCGGGCCAGCCGAGCGGGCCGCAAGGCCTCTGAGGGGCAGGTGGGCCTCGGGGTAGGCGGGCGGGAGGGTCCACCTCCTCACTGGCGGCCTCCCGACCCGGCTGCTGCGGC